>NC_091989.1:91466141-91616141 GCF_044704955.1 Pristiophorus japonicus | reverse complement strand
TTGGCCTGCTCAGCAATGTTAGCTCCTGTTTGATAATGTATGGGATATATGACCATGGGCTACACTTCTCCCTTTTGTGCTTGGGTGTAAATAATCATCTGGGAAGCACACATAGAGGACAATTGGACCCAGTGTAAAAAGGGCCCTTCCGATCGTCCATGTGCTTAATCCACGTGCTGAGTAATGCCCAAACTGGGTACGGTAGTCTGATGGTTTTTGTTACTGGACGAGAAACCCAGAGGTCTTGAGTTCCAGTCCCACCCAGCAAGTTGTGAAACTGAATTTAAAAGTTCTGGGGACTATATTTGACAGCCCACGAGAACGGGTGCGGGGCTCGCGATGCGCGATAACCCCCGTCCGTTGATTCCGATGCAGACAGCACGCCAATTTTGCGCTGCCTGGTACCTTACACGATTGCTGTGTGGAGCCAGCGCTATCCGTGCCGTTGAGTTGCTGCGCACTCCAGCAGGGGGCCCAAGATTGTGCAAGGCTAGCAACACTTAAAGCCAGTCTGCACCTCTTAAAGCCAGCCTGCACCTCTTAAAGCCAGCCTGCACCTCTTAAAGAGGAGATGCATTGTGGCTGGAGCAGGTGCTGGAAGTGACTACGGAAGACATTCTGACCTAGATTGTCCTGCTCAGCGTGGCCTTTGCTCATTCTCCCAGTCACGCTTTAATCCAAGGGGAATTCTGACTAGTGCACCCATGTGTCTGGCAGCAACTGGTTTGTGCAGAAGCCTTGAAGTGAGGACAAAGTCCTTCAGCACCTGCCGCACCAGTCCCTGTAGACTCAGCAACTTGAAACAAGTATAGAAAGCAACAAACTCCTGTACAGTTGTAGCCCGAGCCAGTAGAAATCAATCAGCAACTAATCTGAAAAAGTTTAACCAAGGGCTTTAGCTGGAACATTGAGCTCCAAAATAGCATCAAAATCAGCAATTGACGTCATGATCTGCATACTTCCCACATTACAACAGTGACTACACTCCAAAAGTACTTCATTGGCTGTAAAGCGCTTTGAGACGTCTGGTGGTCATGAATGGCGCTATATAAATGCAAGTCTTTCTTTCCGGCGCACGCTAACGCCCTCACCAAGTTGGTGTCCGGCGCGACTCACACCAGAAGCATATGCGCACCGTGGACGCCATTTTGGAGCGCTGAAACAGTTGGCGCCAAGGAGCCGAATATTGCAGCCCTGGTGTTTTTTGAGCTGGTACCAGACAGTGATCATAAAAGCAGTTGGATTGTTATAGAGACTCAGCCTGTCACCCTTACCCATGGGTTGACTTTTTTCATTCAATCACAGGATGTGGGCGTCACTGGCAAGGCCAGTATTTATTGCCCATCCCTAAATTCCCCAGGCCATTTCAGAGGGCAGTTAAGAGTCAACCATACTGCTGTGGGTTCGGAGTCACATATAGGCCCAGACCGGGTAAGGACTGCAGATTTCCTTCCTTAAAGGACATTAGGATGGGTTTATACGACAATCCCGTAGTTCCATGGTCACCATTACTACTAACAGTATGGAAAATGGTCCATGTTGTCCAAGGCTGAGCCGTGGATTTTGATGACCGGGGGGGCAGTGCTGTGTGACAGGGTCAGGTTGGCAGAGGACCTTTGTCTTACGGATGTTTAGTGTAATCCCATGCTTTCGTACGCCTCGGTGAAGATGTTGACGATGGCTTGGAGTGCCTCAATGTGCGCAGACGCAAGCGTCGTCCGCGTACTGTAGTTTGATGACAGAGGATGGGACGATCTTGGATCTAGCGTGGAGGCGACATAGGTTGAACAGATTCCCATTGGTTCTATACTTTAGCTTGTTGAGACTGAAATGGAGCATTGAAGCGAGGAAGATTGCGAAAAGCTCCGCTGGGCGGGCTACATTATCTGCACGCCCGACATGAGACTCCCTAAGCAAGCGCTCTACTCAGAACTGCTACACGGCAAACGAGCCCAAGGTGGGCAGAGGAAACGTTACAAGGACACCCTCAAAATTTCCTTGATAAAATGCAACATCCCCACCAACACCTGGGAGTCCCTGGCCAAAGACCGCCCTAGGTGGAGGAAGAGCATCTGGGAGGGCGCTGAGCACCTTGCGTCTCATCGCCGAGAGCATGCAGAAATCAAGCGCAGCGGAAGGAGCTGCGGCAAACCTGTCCCACCCTCCTTTTCCCTCAACCACTGTCTGTCCCACCTGTGACAGGTACTGTAATTCCTGCGTTGGACTGTTCAGTCACCTGAGAACTCACTTTTAGAGTGGAAGCAAGACTTCCTCGGCTTCGAGGGACTGCCTATGATGATGATGATTATTACGAGCTTTCTATTCCAGATTTATTTATCAACTGAATTTTAAATTTACCAGCTGCAAGGGGGGATTTGAACTCATGTCCCCGGATCATTATTCCAGGCCTTTGGATTACTCGTCTAGTAACACAACCAGTATGGCACCGTTCCCTTAAATCCCCTCAGGGCATCGAAGGACAGGGAATAAATATTGCCTCATCTGTGTTGCTGGCATCACAAGATCAAATAAAAAACCAGGAACCTGTGCACCATGTGTTATAACTGAGAAACAACGGAGAAATAGAAAGAATTTCAAACTGTATATATTAAGTTGGATTCAGTAAGCACATCAGTTGAAGAGAGCACGGGTTAGAGATGGAGTGACAACACGGTAACCTCCATACTCCAGCCCACTCTCCCTGCATCTCAGGTGGACCTAAATGATCCCAGGGCACTATTCTAAGAAGAGCAGCAGAGTTCTTCCCGATGTCCCGGCTAATATTTCTCACTCAAACAATATTGTAATGTATGCACCTGTGCGGATGCTCACTGGTTTGTAGACCCTCCGTGCCTTTCAGTTCTGCGCGGAGGGGTTTCCTGTACGGGCTGCTCCTGCACACTCTCCAGCTTGCCATCCTCATCTGCCGTCCGAACATGCCATGGCGTACCATCTTGCCGTCCGGAGGAGGCGGGGATCCCCGATGGAGTGCAGTCTATACGGGAGTCCTCCCACTATTTATTGGGGACTTGGCCTGGAGAGTGGTGCATGGAGCAGTCCCGTGCAATAAATTTTTTAATCGGTTCACGGGCTCCCAGGCTGCCTGCAATTACTGTTTGGAAAAATCTTTGGAGTGTCCCCCCCTTTAATCAGGGGGCACTTGATTTAATTGGTTAATTTGATGATAACCAAAAGAGTTGTAGACCCTCCATGCCTTTCAGTTCTGCGCGGAGGGTTTCCTGTACGGGTTTCTAAGTCGGTTCATAGAAACATAGAAAATAGGTGCAGGAATAGGCCATTCGGCCCTTCCAGCCTGCGCCACCTTTCAATATGGCTCATCATTCCTTCAGTACCCCGTTCCTGCTTTCTCTCCATACCCCTTGATCCCTTTCGCCATAAGGTCCATATCTAACTCCCTCTTGAATATATCCAATGAACTGGCATCAACAACTCTCTGCGGCAGGGAATTCCACAGGTTAACAACTCTCTGAGTGAAAAAGTTTCTCCTCATCTCAGTCCTAAATGGCCTGCCCCTTATCCTTAGACTGTATCCCCTGGTTCTGGACTTCTCCAACATCGGGAACATTCTTCCTGCATCTAACCTGTCCAGTCCCGTCAGAATTTTATATGTTTCTATGAGATCCCCTCTCATCCTTCTAAACTCCAGTGAATACAGGCCCAGTCGATCCAGTCTCTCCTCATATGTCAGTCCTGCCATCCCAGGAATCAGTCTGGTGAACCTTCGCTGCACTCCCTCAACAGCAAGAACGTCCTTCCTCAGATTAGAAGACTAAAACTGAACACAATATTCCAGGTGTGGCCTCACCAATGCCCTGTACAGCTGCAGTAAGACTTCCCTACTCCTATAGTCAAATCCCCTTGCTATGAAGGCCAACATACCATTTGCCTTCTTCACCGCCTGCTGTACCTACATGCCAACCTTCAATGACTGATGAATCATGACACCCAAGTCTCGCTGCACCTACCCTTTTCCTAATCTGCTGCCATTCAGATAATATTCTGCCTTCGTGTTTTTGCCCCCAAAGTGAATAACCTCACATTTATCCACATTATATTGCATCTGCCATTTATTTGCTCACTCGCCAAACCTGTCCAAATCACCCTGCAGCCTCTTAGCGTCCTCATCACAGCTCACACTGTCACCCAGTTTAGTGTCATCTGCAAACTTGGAGATATTACACTCAATTCCATCATCCAAATCATTAATATATATTGTAAAGAGCTGGGGTCCCAGCACTGAGCTCTGCGGCACTCCACTAGTCACTGCCTACCATTCTGAAAAGGACCGTTAATCCCGACTCTCTGCTTCCTGTCTGCCAACCAATTCTCTATCCACGTCAGTACATTACCCCCAATACCATGTGCTTTGATTTTGCACACCAATCTCTTGTGTGGGACAATCTCTTGCAAGTCCAAATACACCACATCCACTGGTTCTCCCCTGTCCACTCTACTAGTTACATCCTCCAAAAATTCCAGAAGATTTGTCAAGCATGATTTCCCTTTCATAAATCCATGCTGACTTGGACCAATCCTATCACTGCTTTCCAAATGTGCTGCTATTTCATCCTTAATGATTGATTCCAACATTTTCCCCACTACTGATGTCAGGCTAACTGGTCCATAATTACCCGTTTTCTCTCTCCCTTCTTTTTTAAAAAGTGGTGTTACATTAGCAACCCTCCAGTCCATAGGAACTGATCCAGAGTCGATAGACTGTTGGAAAATTATCACCAATGCATCCACTATTTCTAGGGCCACTTCCTTAAGTACTCTGGGATTTAGACTATCAGGCCCTGGAGACTTATCGGCCTTCAATCCCGTCTATTTCCCTAACACAATTTCCGCCTAATAAGGATATCCTTCAGTTCCTCCTTCTCACTAGACCTTCGGACCCCTAGTACATCGGGAAGGTTATTTGTGTCTTCCTTTGTGAAGACAGAACCAAAGTACTTGTTCAATTGGTCTGCCATTTCTTTGTTCCCCATTATAAATTCACCCGAATCCGACTGCAAGGGACCAACGTTTGTCTTCACTAATCTTTTTCTCTTCACATATCTATAGAAGCTTTTGCAGTCAGTTTTTACGTTTCCGGCAAGCTTCCTCTCGTACTCTATTTTCCGCCTCTTAATTAAACCCTTTGTCCTCCTCTGCTGCATTCTAAATTTCTCCCAGTCCTTCGGCTTGCTACGTTTTCTGGCTAATATGTATGCCTCTTCCTTGGATTTAACACTATCCTTAATTTCCCTTGTTAGCCACGGTTGAGCCACCTTCCCCATTTTATTTTTACTCCAGACAGGGGTGTACAATTGTTGAAGTTCATCCATATGATCTTTAAAGGTTTGCCATTGCCTATCCACCGTCAACCCTTTAAGTATCATTTGCCAGTCTATTCTAGCCAATTCACGCCTCATACCATCAAAGTTACCTTTCCTTAAGTTCAGGACCCTAGTTTCTGAATTAACTTTGTCACTCTCCATCTTAATAAGGAATTCTACCATATTATGGTCACTCTTCCCCAAGGGGCCTCGCACAACAAGATTGCTAATTAGTCCCTTCTCATTACACATCATCCAGTCTAGGATGGCCAGCTCTCTGGTTGGTTCCTCGACATATTGGTCTAGAAAACCATCCCTAATACACTCCAGGAAATCCTCCTCCACCGCATTGCTACCAGTTAGGTTAGTCCAATCAATATGTAGATTAAAGTCGCCCATGATTACTGCTGTACCTTTATTGCACACATCCCTTATTTCTTGTTTGATGCTGTTCCCAACCTCACTACTACTATTTGGTGGCCTGTACACAACTCCCACTAGCGTTTTCTGCCCTTTGATATTCAATAGCTCCACCCATACCGATTCCACATCATCCAAGCTAATGTCCTTCCTTACAATTGCATTAAGTTCCTCTTTAACCAGCAATGTCACCCCACCTCCTTTTCCTTTCTGTCTATCCTTCCTAAATGTTGAATACCCCTGGATGTTGAGTTCCCAGCCTTGGTCACCCTGGAGCCATGTCTCCATGATGCCAATCACATCATACCCGTAAACTGCTATCTGTGCAGTTAATTCGTCTACGTTATTACGAATACTCCTCGCATTGAGGCACAGAACCTTCAGGCTTGTCTTTTTAACACACTTTGACACTTTAGAATTCTGCTGTAAAGTGGCCTTTTTTGTTTTTTGCCTTGGGTTTCTCTGCCCTCCACTTTTACTATTCTCCTTTCTATCTTTTGCTTCTGTCTCCATTTTATTCCCCTCTGTCTCCCTGCATAGGTTCCCATCCCCTTGCCATATTAGTTTAACTACTCCCAAACAGCACTAGCAAACACTCCCCCTAGGACATTGGTTCTGGTCCTGCCCAGGTGCAGACCGTCCGGTTTGTACTGGTCCCACCTCCCCCAGAACCGGTTCCAATGTCCCAGGAATTTGAATCCCTCCCTGCTGCACCACTGCTCAAGCCACGTATTCATCTGAGCTATCCTGTGATTCCTATTCTGACTAGCACGTGGCACTGGTAGCAATTCTGAGATTACTACTTTTGAGGTCCTACTTTTTAATTTAGCTCCTAGCTCCCTAAATTCATCTCGTAAGACCTCATCCTGTTTTTTACCTATATCGTTGGTACCTATAGGCACCACGACAACTGGCTGTTCACCCTCCCTTTTCAGAATGTCCTGCACCCACTCTGAGACATCCTTGACCCTTGCACCAGGGAGGCAACATACCATCCTGGAGTCTCGGTTGCGGCCGCAGAAACGTCTATCTATTCCCCTTACAATCGAATCCCCTATCACTATTGCTCTCCCACTCTTTTTTCTGCCCTCCTGTGCAGCAGAGCCAGCCACGGTGCCATGAACCTGGCTGCTGCTGCTCTCCCCTGATGAATCCTCCCCCTCAACAGTACTCAAAGCGGTGTATCTGTTTTGCAGGGGGATGACTGCAGGGTAAGACCAACTCAGTAAATGTGCTATTCACATCATTCTCAGCATCGTGCATGCTCCAGAGTGAATCCACCCGCAGCTCCAGTTCCGCAATGCGGTTCGTCAGGAGCTGGAGGCGGATACACTTCCCGCACACGTAATCGTCAGGGACACCAGAGGCGTCCCTGATTTCCCACATGGTACAGGAGGAGCATAACACATATCCGAGCTCTCCTGCTATGACTTAACCCCTAGATTAACTTAATTTGGCAACAACAAGGCTAAAGGTTACTTACTGAAATAGAAAAGAAAAAGAAAAGCTACTTACCAATCACCAGCCAATCACTTACCCTCTTGGCTGTGACGTCACCTTTCGATTTCTTTCTACTTCTTTTTTGACTTCTGTCCCCACTGCAGCCACACAAGCACGCCTTTATAGGCCTCACTCACGCTGCTCCCGCCTCTCGGTGACTGCTGCCACCTCAGGAACACCCGCTGGGTCTTTATAGGCCTCACTCACGCTGCTCCCGCCTCTCGGTGACTGCTGCCACCTCAGGAACACCCGCTGGGCCTTTATAGGCCTCACTCATGCTGCTCCCGCCTCTCGGTGACTGCTGCCACCTCAGGAACACCCGCTGGGCCTTTATAGGCCTCACTCTCACGCTGCACCCACCTCTCAGTGACTGCCGCCGCCTCAGGAACACCCGCTGGGCCTTTATAGGCCTCACTCACGCTGCACCCACCTCTCAGTGACTGCCGCCGCCTCAGGAACACCCATTGGGCCTTTATAAGCCTCACTCACGCTGCTCCCAGGCTCCCAGGCCGCCTGCAATTTCTGCGTCTGGAAGAGTCCGTGTTCCATGTATATGTCGAGTGTGTGAGGTTGCAGCCCCTCTTCCAAGGAGCTGCTCCTCAAATTCTGGTTGCACTTCAGTCCCACACTCCTGATCTTTGGGCACCCTGTGCGGAGGGGAGCAGGCAGGTCGGAAGGCCTCCTCGTAGGACTGCTCCTGGGCATGGCCAAGGGTGCCATCACCCGGTCCAGGCAGCAGGCGGTCGAGGGGGTCGTTCAGCCCGACTGCCTGCCTCTCTTCCATGGATACATCCGAGTCAGGGTGTCCCTGGAGATGAAGCATGTGGAGTCCACCGGTACGCTCGCAATCTTCCACGAGAGGTGGGCGCCGGAGGGACTGGAGTGCATCATCACCCCCAGCAACCAAATTTTAATTTGATTTAAGTTACTGTCTAAAAGTTACTTCGTTTAATTGTTGGTTTTAGTGCCCCCCTTTAATCAGGGGCCACTTGATTTCCGGCCCTGCACAAAATAGTTGTAGAGCTGTTGAGTGGGAGTGGCTTAGCCAGTCACATGATGTTCACAAGACTCAATAAAACCCCAGCCAGTTGGGTTCAGGGGATCCACGATGAGGCAGGTGGTTGTGAGCCTGGTGGATGAACTGCTAATGTATAGTCTGATTGTTAAACCTTGGCCAATAAACCAACTAGTTCTTAATAGCAATGTGTTGCTATGAATTCTTAAGCACAGGACCCATGAAGCAAATACATTACAAATATCACTAAAGCAGATTATCTGGTCACATTGCTGTTTGTGGGAGCTTGCTGTGCACAACTTGCCTCCCGCATTTCCTACATTACAGCACTGGCCTAAATTTCAAAAATACTGCATTGGTTGTAAAGCGCTTTGGGATGTCCTGAAGTCGTGAAAGGCACTATATAAATGCAAGTTCTTTCTTTTTATTCTTAACTATTAGAACTGAGCCACTCGACCTCTGCAGCTTTTTCTAGACTGCACACAGGCAGCGAGGAATGGAAAATGGTGTCTCGTGTCAACACACAGAGGAAGCTGCAGCTTTCCACTGTCTCGCTGAACACAATTATAAAAGTTTGTTGAAAGGCCAAGAATCCTCCCAACCAGCAACAGCTGCTGGGATATTAGGGAAGATTTTCCATTTGAGCTACTCTGTGAAATTACAGACCATGACCATGATTATTGGGCTATTAAAATGAACCGATGGAACGTCACAGGGTTGGGGTATCTGAGATTTTCCAAAATACTCTCCCGACTTACTCCAGGAGCGTCAAAGTGGAAAATCCAGCCTGCAGTCACAAAGAAACATTTCCAATGTTACGAACACAGGAATTTTTTTAAACAACATCTTCACACGTACCTCTTGTTAAGTCTAGGAATGCTTTACAGGCCGAGGGAGAGCGAGTGGACAACAGGGAGAAAAGGAAGAGGGTCAGGGGAGGGGTGGGCACAAAGATCAGGGTCTCTGGGATGCCTTTGAGCACAGATGGAGGTGGATTGTGTCATGTATGTATGCTTGGGGTTACTAGCCACCAGGTGGCGTCACTGTCGGAGGTCATTGGGCTGGACGCACGCGTGTGCGGCCCAGGTATAAAAGGCAAGCCATCTTGTAATGTAATCACTTTGGGCCCTAATAAAGCAGGGCCAGGTTTGTACCTGTGTTAGTTTACAGTATTCAGTCTATAGAGTTATTACATACATAACAGATTGATGGTCATTGCTCGAGGAGCAAATTGTATCCCCAACGTGCTGCGGCCTGGCCTGGAAATCGGCGCGGTCTCGGCCTGCAAGACCATCAGCAGGCCTGGGCCATTGGAGGGAGCAGCGCGTGCTTCTGCAGGAGGGCCACGGCTGCAAAGACAGCGACTTGATTTGACGTCACCCAAATCCAGGTCGCTGATTGGAGCGTGGGCAGGTACAGCAGGAGCGGCGAGGTCGGGGCGAAGGAGCAGTGAGAGTTCATAGGGAGATGTGATCAGAGCCCAGGAGAGGCGAAAGTTCAAGGCCCAGATGAGGTGAGGGCCCAGGGGCAGCACGGGCCAACCCACACTGTGATATGTGTGCGCACTAGGTCCATGCAGCAGAGCTGGACTCCATTTGTCTTGGTTAATCCTTGCCACTGGACCAAGACCTAGCTCTGTCAAACCCGTGTGGTGGCTGGTGTGCAACGGTCACCCCACATTAAAAAAATCCACGCACAGGCATCTTCCACCCTTCAGGATGTAGTTCGGGATCTGGAATATTAGGTCCTTCATCGAAACACCTGTGAACTCATCTTTTTTTAGCGTGGAAGTAAGTCATTCTCGCTTTGAGGGACTGCCTATGATGATGATGCACAAGGTCGTAGGGCTGGAGGAGACTACAGAGCTCAGGAGGGGTTAGGCTGTGGTGGGATTGGAAGTTAGAGGGCAAGAATCTTAACAGTGAAACAGGAATCCAGTGTGGCTCACTGAGGTCAGGGGTGATGGGGCTGCAGGCCTGAGTACAGGGGCCTTGACATTCTAGATGACTTGCAGCATACAGACAGTTGAAGCAGTGAGTTTGGCAGGGGGAGGTTTGGAGGCAAAGATTGGGGTTCTGGTGGCTTGGGGGATGTGTAGTTAGAGGCGGAATTTGGAGACATCTCAGAAGTAGTCATGGTGATGCGTTGAATTTGGGAGGAAACTGAGCCCAAGGTCCAACAGCACACCAAGGTTTCACCTTAGCCTGACGGGGCAATAGAAAGAAAGACTTGCATTTATATAGCGCCTTTTACAACCACCGGACGTCTCAAAGCACTTTACAGCCAATGAAGTACTTTTGGAGTGAAGCCACCAGGCCACCAGGGAGGGTTTCAGCTGGGCCAGCGGGGATGCCAGGTTGCCTGTTGGTGGCCCGGCCGAACCCAGGGGCAGTATTTTGCCGGCCGATCGGGAAGTCGGCCAGCAAAAATAAATAGATGGCGGCCGCGGCAGTGGGCCCTCCCTTGAAGTGCCACTGCGTTGCCGGGCCGCACACACTACAGATAAGGTGCACCAACACAGAAAGCTGTTGGGGGCAACGTGCAGTGGGGGGGGGCGATGGATTTAGGTGAATTTCGCTCGGTTTATTTTGCAGGTGAGGGAGAGCGGTGGTGCGCGTTCTGATGACGCGCTTGCGGTGATCATCAGGATCAGGGTGGAATCGGACAGCCGCCGCAAACGGGCTGTAACGGGTCTCCCTGAGACCCTGAATTTCAGCCCCTGAACCTCCAGAGCCCTCCAGGGGGTAGAGAATTCCAAAGATTCACCACCGTCTTGAGTAAAAAGTTTCTCCTCATCTCGGTTCTGAATGGCCGACCCCTCAGTGATGTAAGCATCGGCGTAAACATTTTGGACTTTAAGTTTTGGACATTGCTTTTTCATATTTCAGAAGAGCTGACATTGGGACAGGTCCAGGCATGTTCCACAGGAATACACATCAGGTGGGCAGGGATTGTCTGGAATGGCTGAAAGCAAATGGAGGACCCTTTTGTCATGTAATGGGAACCCATCAGTGAGAGATCAGGTAAACTGGTCAGTGCTCAAGCCATCAAAATGACTGAGAGCCCTAGAGCGCGGGAACCTCGAGACAAAGGAAGCTATTGTTGGAGCCTTTATCCCCAGGAAGAACCCGGTAACAAAGGCACAGGCCGGAGATGTGATTCATGCTCTTTCGTTGGGCTGTCTCGGGCAAAGGACTGTTTTTTGGGGTGAGAATTCAGCAAGCATTTTTTCAGGTATAAGAGAGACAGTTTTCTGCCATCTCTCTACTCTTCTATGCTTGCTTGCTTTGGTTCAACGTATTCAAGGAGGGAGAGAAGAAACCATCTATGAGCAGAGAGAGCCTCGCTATTTCGACTGGAAGCTGACCTTGAGACTGAGATTTGGAAAGCACAGATTGGTACGGAACCAGAAGATACGCCTCATCGGGAGAAGTAGTGAGTAAGCCAGAGGGGTAACTGGTGAGCATTATCCCAGCCCACACATCCTTTAGACCACTGCAAAGTGTGAAGGGGTATCGTGTGTCCCAACCAAGCCTTAGGGGTTTAGTGGGGAGGTTTCTGCACGGATCATAGGCATACGTGCAGTCTGTTGGACACATTCGGTGGTGCCCTATTGAGCCAAGCAGGGGTGTTTTAGTCGTGGGTACTTCACGATAGAGGCCTGTTCAGGCAGACCAGTGTTGTGTGGTGTACTGTGTTAATTTTACGCCACCAGGGTGTGTTTTACTGGAAGCAGGTATGTGCTTTAACCTGAATAAAAGCATTGTGACCGAAAGATCTGTCTATAACTGAGTATTCTGTTCACCACTATAATTCCAGGGGTCTAGAACTGTTGTAAAGGGGGGTGATTTGAAACCACCAAGGGCAGAACCACTTACAGTGATGCCACTGAGGGGTAGGTGTGCTAACTCTGGTTGGGTGTATTCGTGGAGGTTTCATCACATGACCACCCGCCCCCCCCCCCCTCCCCACAATCCAGTCATTGGCCCCTCCTCCGGATGTGCTGCCATCCCACACTAATTGGAAAGGGAACAGATTCTTTGGGAGGTATTTCAGTGCTCCAGGGTTGGTGCGGGGGGGGGGAGGGGGGGATAAAAAATGTTTAAATGGATAACCCGCCTCCAACCTGCCTCCAACCCACCTCCAAACCGCCCACTTCCAGTTATAACGGAGGCGGGTTGCGGTGAGTGAGCAACCAACCCACTGCGTGCCCCCAATTTAACACATCTTTTATTTTTAATGCCTGCAGGCTGGACCTCGGGATAATCTGGCTGCTGAAGGTTGTGAAAGGCGCTATAGAAATGCAAGTCTGTCTTTCTTCCAAGCCCCTGGACCTGACGACTGTCTCAGAAGCCACATGAAATGCAGTTTGTTGCTGTAGCTGATGTAACTGTTGTTCTGCACCAGCACAGCTTCTTGGGCCTGACTCCAATCACAGAGACCCCACCCATCAGATTCCTTGCTGAACCTTGGACGGTGAAAGAAAGACTTATATTTTGAGAGCGCCTATCACTATCCCAGGATGTCCCAAAGCACTGTACAGCCAATGAAATACTTTTGATATATTGTAATGTAGGAAACACAGCAGCCAATTTGCACACCACAAGGTCCCAGAAACAGCAATGAAATAATGACCAAATAATCTGTTTTTTTAGTGATGTCAGTTGAGGGCTAAATGTTGGCCGGGACACTGGGGAGAACTCCCCTGCTCTTCTTCGAAATAGTGTTGTGGGATCTATTACTTGTAACTGAGAGAGCAGACAGAGCCTTGATAGTGTGTCCCATCACAAAGACAGCACCTCTGACAGCGCAGTACTCCCTCAGTACTACAGTGGAGCATCAGCCTAGATTCTGTGCCCCAGGTATCTGGACTGTGGCTTGAACCCACAACTTTCTGACACGGAGCCAAGGGTGCTGCCATTGAGCCATGTCTGACAGACTTCTGGTACAAGCATAGATATTTCTACATTCTTTACTCCAGACCGTGCGTGGTGTTCATGTCAGTCCTTGGTGCATCAACTGACCCAGTCAGACTATGACCTCAGGGTGCCGTACCCTGCTTGTCAGACACCAGGCGTGATGATCGCTATGTTAGGTTCGGGGGTGGGGTTAGGACTGTGCATTTGCATGGGGCCCCGAGCGGATCAACAACAGCAGCTTGCATTTATATAGCACCTTTAACGAAATAAAACGTCCCAAGGCATTTCACGGGAGCGTCAATGAGACAAAAACCGACAGAGTCACTTAAAAGAAAGAAAGAAAGACGAATTTATATAGCGCTTTTCACGACCACCGGACGTCTCAAAGCGCTTTACAGCCTCTCATCAACAAGAGCAGACATTGATGTGGAGATTCAACACCGTCTCCAATGCGCCAGCGCAGTCTTCAGCCGTCTGAGGAAAAGAGCATTCGAAGACCAGGCCCTCAAATCTGCCACCGAGCTCATGGTCTACAGGGCTGTAGTAATACCCGCCCTCCTGTATGGCTCAGAGACACGGACCATGTACAGTAGACACCTCAAGTCGCTGGAGAAATACCACCAATAATGCCTCCGCAAGATCCTGCAAATCCCCTGGGAGGACAGACGCACCAACGTTAGTGTCCTCCATCAGGCCAACATCCCCAGCATTGAAGCACTGACCACACTTGATCAGTTCCACTGGGCAGGCCACATTTTCTGCATTCCAGACACGAGACTCCCAAAGCAAGCGCTCTACTTGGAGCTCCTTCATGGCAAACGAGCCAAAAGTGGACAGAGGAAACGTTACAAGGACACCCTCAAAGCTTCCCTGATAAAATGCAACATCCCCAGCGACACCTGGCCAAAGACCACCCTAAGTGGAGGAAGTGCATCCAGGAGGGCGCTGAGCATCTCGAGTCTCATCGCCGAGAGCGTGCAGAAAGCAAGCGCAAGCAGCGGAAGGAGCATGTGGCAAACCTTTCCACCCTCCCTTACCCTTGACGACTGTCTGTTCCATCTGTGACAGGAACTGTGGCTCTCCTATTGGACTGTTCAGCCACCTAAGGATTCATTCTAAGAGTGGAAGCAAGTCTTCCTCGATTCCGAGGGATTGCCTATGATGATGATGATGAAGCGTAGTCACTGTTGTAATGTTAGGAATATTAGGACATGAGATATTAGGACAGGTGTCCAAAAGCTTAGACAAAGAGGTAGGTTTTAAGGAGCGTCTTGAAGGAAGAAAGAGAGGTCGAGAGGCGGCGAGGTTTAGGGTTCCAGAGATAAGCTTGTCTCCTAAAATAAACTGAACCTGTTCGAAGCCTCACCCAGAAAGCAACCATCGCCCTTGGTTACATTATACCAACTGCACTGGAAGCAATCACACCCTGTTGTTGGTAGCACAGAGCATAATACGATAACAGCACTGAAATTATTTACATTGCATTGTGGTTAACAAACTCTTGGTTTACCCACGAGCTCCAATGATCCGTAAAGAATGAACACTGTAATGGATTGTGTGCTGGTGGTTAGAGAGCTGGTCACATCCTATCAAATGTACTATTTGTTAATCTATTTGATATCTTTTTGTTATTGAATATATTGAATCTAGCAAGAAAAACGGGTTTGTCCACAGTCTACAACATAACTACAACATTTGGCAGAGCACTGATGTCAAGGGTAGAGTTAGGAGAGGTGGGGTAGATTAAAATCAGACACGTTCTATAAGAGGTCGATGACCCACTTCACCAGATAACTGCCCATGTGGTCAAGATGAAAACCTATCCTGTGGTATTTTGACAATTCCCACTCTTTTTGCCGATCTTTCCAATCAGCTTCACCACCTCGTATCTTTCTCAGAAGGGACTAACTCATGTCCAGATACGGGGATAATACTTTTGCTTTTCCACTCGCAATATAGAGCACCACATGCCAGGATTGCATGTAGAAATCCCGGGCGCAGAGGGTAGTCCAATGAGGGGACTCTTTCCATAAGAGCACAAGAAATAGGAGCAGGATTAGGCCATACGGCCCCTCGAGCCTGCTCTGCCATTCAATAAGATCAAACACCGCCCTAAGTGGAGGAAGTGCATCTGGGAGGACGCCGAGAGCATGCAGAAATCAAGCGCAGGCAGCGGAGAGCGTGCGGCAAACCAGTCCCATCCACCCCTTCCCTCAGCGACTGTCTGTCCCACCTGTGACAGGGACTGTGGTTCTCGTATTGGACTGTTCAACCACCTAAGGACTCATTTTAAGAGTGGGAGCAAGTCCTCCTCGATTCCGAGGGACTGCCTATGATGATGATGGCTGATCTTCTACCTCAACTCCACATTCCCTTGATTTCTTTCATGTCCAAAAACCTAGTTATCTCAGTCTGAGCATCCAGGTGTAGAGAAATCCAAAGGTTCACAACCCTCCGAGTGAAAAAATGTCTCCATATCTCAGTCCTAAATAGCCAACCCACTCATTCTTCTAAACTCCAGAGAGTATAGGCCCATTCTACTCAATCTCACCTTATAGGACAACTCTCTCATCCCAGGAATCAGCCTGGTGAACCTTTGTTTGCATCCCCTCTATGGCAAGTGTATCCTTCCTTTGGTAAGGAGGCCAAAATTGTACACAATACTCCAGGTGTGGTCTCACCAGGACCCTATATAATTGCAGTAAGACTTCTTACAATTGTACTCCAACTCCCTTGCAATAAAGGCTAAAATATCATTTGCTGCCTTCATCATCATCATAGGCAATCCCTCGAAATCGAGGAAGACTTACTTCCATTCTAAAAGTGAGTTCTCAAGTGACTGAACAGTCCAATATGATAATTACAGTCTCTGTCACAGGTGGGACACACAGTGGTTGAAGGAAAGGGTGGATGGGGAGTCTGGTTTGCTGCAAGCTCCTTCCACTGCCTGCGCTTGTTTTCTGCATGCTCTCGGCGACGAGACTCGAGGTGCTCAGCGCCCTCCCAGATGCACTTCCTCCACTTAGGGAGGTCTTTGGCCAGGGACTCCCAGGTGTCGGTGGGGATGTTGCACTTTATCAAGGAGGCTTTAAGGGTGTCCTTGAAACGTTTTCTCTGCCCACCTGGGGCTCACTTGCCATGTAGGAGTTCTGAGTAGAGCGCTTGCTTTAGGAGTCTTGTGTCGGACATGCAAACAATGTGGCCCGCCCAACGGAGCTGGTCGAGTGTGGTCAGTGCTTTGATGCTGGGTGTGTTGGCCTGATCGAGAACACTGACGTTGGTGCGTCTATCCTCCCAGGGAATTTGCAGGATCTTGCAGAGACATCGTTGGTGGTATCTCTCCAGCGATTTGAGGTGTCTACTGTATATGGTCCATGTCTCTGAGCCATACAGGAGGGCGGGTATCATTACTGCCCTGTAGACCATGAGCTTGGTGCCAGATTTGAGGGCCTGATTTTCGAACACTCTCTTCCTCGGGTACAAGATTTCTAGGACACACCTAAAACAGGAAGAAACCTTAGAACTTCCACAGTATCATCATAGGCAGTCCCTCGGAATCGAGGAAGACTTGCTTTCACTCTTAAAATGAGTCGTTAGGTGGCTGAACAGTCCAATACGAGAACCACAGTCCCTGGGACAGATAGTCGTTTATTGCTTGCTGTACCTGCATGTTAACTTTCTGTGATTAATGTACAAGGACCCCCAAATCCCTTTGCATACCAACATTTACTAGCCTCTCACCTTTTAAAAAATATTCTGCTTTTCTATTCTTCCTGCCAAAGTGAATAACCTCACCTTTCCCCACATTATACTCCATCTACCACTTTCTTGGCCACTCACTTAACCTGCCTACACCCCTTTGTAGCCTCTTTGTGTTCTCCTCAGAGCTTACTGTCCCACCTAGCTTTCCATCGTCAGCAAACTTGGACCCGGTCCCTTCATCTAAGTCACTGATATAGATTGTAAATAGCTGAGCCTCCAGCATGATTCCAGCATCTCCCGACCATCGGCAAAACCTGCGGGATCTTCCACAAGATCTGACGCCGATGGTATTCCTGGGATGGCAGCATGTTGTTGCACATGGCGCACGGGAGAAGGGGCAAATTCCGGAGGCAGCCGGCCGGTTCTGCTCTGCTGCTGACACCAACCATTTCCTTCTCTCCCCACTCCCCACCTGCCCAATGCCAGACTCACTGAAGTGGGTTCCCCTGCGCAGGTGGGCACTCTGCTGTGTGCCCGCCAAAATGACGTCAACTGGGCGGAAGGGCTGGGTGAATCCAATGCATGCCATGTCGACTTTCTACCACCACGGAAGACTGTGCCCCAACCCCGAGTCTTGACGGGTGTAATGTGTGCGCCTGTGAGGATGCTCACAGGTTTGTAGAGCTGTTGCGTCGCCACCTAGCGCAGTTCGCCCTCATCTGGAGTGGCGGCTATCCTTCAGGAGCCACTGCTCACCACGGTTTTAGGTGGCAGGCGGACGAGAGGGCTGTGTCTGGCAAGGTGACCAGAGTCAGGGACCTACTGGATGGCGGAGGAGTGGGCTGGATGGCGCCAAAGGAGCTGGCACGGCGTCTATCCTGGGCCGACGTCTGGCGCCCGGCCAATGCCATCGAGCCGCTAAAAACAGCGCTGGGCCCTGACTCCGTTAGGTGTGTCGAGGAGGCCCGAACTGATCCCCGTCCGGACGGAATTCCTCATCGGCGCCAAGCCCCGAAACCTCCCTCGGGAGCCGGCGCCTCACAACTTCAGCCTCTTCTGGGAAATCCCCTACTTGCCTTTCAGTTCTGCGCGGAGGGGTTTCCTGTACGGGCTGCACTTGCACACTCTCCACTTTGCCATTCTCGTCTGCTGTCCAGACACGCTATGGCGCACCATCTTGCCATCTGGAGGAGGCGGAGGTCCCCAATGGAATGCTTTCTACGCAGGAGTCCTCCCTCTATTTATTGGGGACTTGGCCTGGAGGGTGGTGCATGGAGCAGTCCCATGCAATAAGTTTTTAAGCTGGTTCACGGACTCCCAGGCTGCCTGTAATTTCTACGGTCTGGAGGAGTCTGTGTTCCACGTTTTATGGAGTGTGCGAGGTTGCAGCCCCTCTTTCAATATTTGAAGGGGCTACTCCTCAAATTCTGGTTGCACTTCAGTCCCACACTCCTGATCTTTGGGCACCCTGTGCAGAGGGGAGCGGGCAGGTCGGAAGGCCTCCTCATAGGACTGCTCCTGGGCATGTCCAAGGTGCCATCAACCGGTCCAGGCAGCGGGCGGTCGAGGGGGTCGTTCAGCCCGACTGCCTGCCTCTCTTCCGTGGTTATATCTGAGCCAGGGTGTCCCTGGAGATGGAGCACGCGGTGTCCACCAGTACACTCGCGGCCTTCCGCGAGAGATGGGCACCAGAGGGACTGGAGTGCATCATCACAAGTTTGATTTGTTTTACGTCCAAAGTTTAATTTGTTTAATGTGTCGGTTTAGTGCCCCTTTAATAAGGGGGCATTTGATTATTGTTTCAACTTAAAATAGTTGTAGAGCTGTTGAGTTGTGAGTGGCTCAGCCAGTCACATGATGTTCACAAGACTCAATAAAACCCCAGCCAGTTGGGTTCAGAGAGCCCATGATGGGGCAGGTGGTTGTGAGCCTGGTGGATGAACTGGTAATGTGTAGTGTGATTGTTAAACCTTTTGCTATTAAACCAAATCATTCTTAATAGCAATGTGTTGCTATGAATTCCTAAGCAAAGAACCCATGAAGTAAATACATTACATGCGGGCTGTTCAGTCGTTAGTAGAATGACCAGGCTGCATTGGCCAGGAGACTGAATTTGATTCTGCTGAGTTCTTAGCTTAGGCCCAAAACAATGAAGAGGAGTTTTTTTCCTTTGAATCCCTATGTTGACCCATCACCCTTGTGCTCGCTGACCTACATTAGCTTCCTGTCCAGTAACGTTTCGATTTTAAAATTCTCCTCCCTCCGTGGTCTTGCCCCTCCCTATCTCTGTAACCTCCTCCAGCCCTACAGCAGTCCGCGATCTCTGCCCTCCTCCAACTCTGGCTCTTGCGCATCGCTGATTTGCTTCGCTCTACCATTGGTGGCCTGCGGCCCTAAGCTCTAGAATTTCCTCCCTAATCCTCATCGGGAAATGTGAAGAGCAGATAAATCAGGAGGTAGTGAATACAGAATATTATAACTGAGGAGGTAGATAAGGACAATGTGACGGTAAGAATGTCTAGGCCCTAAGCTAAGAATAGTCTGGCAAACATGTCGGGAACATGGATTTGCTCCTGCGATGTTTTCCTATTAGGGATTGTTGAATTTGGATTGTGGGAAATCATCTGTGCGCCAGTTACTCACATTTGCGTTGCTTAAATTGATATTATTATCCCCATGGCAGAATTACAGATCCATCAAAATGTGGCTCTATGGTTCAGCCCTGGGGACTAGGGAGCTGGGTTTAGCAGTGTAAAGGTGGGAGAGACACTACTTTCCCATGAGCGCAACCAGGCTTGAACCAGTGTCACAACACTGTACCAGAGGTGGTGGCCACCTGACCTAACATGTGCCTCGGTGACAAATGTTGTCTGATTATGCTCCGGTGAAGCGCCTTGGGGCGTTTTTAACCATGTTAAAGGCGCTATATAAATGCAAGTTGTTGTTAGAGGGTGATACCCTGACAGCACTGCTCTTGTCCCAAGGCACTTCATCGCGGGATATAAAGGATTGACAATGCAATCCCAAATGCTTGGCGTATAGATATTTACAATGCAAGAGAGGTTAAAGAAATCGCAACAGCTCACGGCACTACTAACGTGACATTGGGCTCACTGTGACTACAAACTCCTCCTTAACAGAGGGAGAGATTCTCAACAGTTTCCGTCCCTCTATTTCCTGTCATGTATGTACTTTTGGGAGCACTAGCCACTAGATGGCATCACTGTTGGAGGTCATTGGGCTGCACGCACGTGTGTGTAGCCCAAGTATAAAAGGCCAGCCATTTTGTATATTACTCACTTCGGGCCTTAATAAAGCAGAGCCAAGGTCATACCTCTTGGAGTTAAACAGTACTCAGTCTAACAGTTATTGCATACACAACAGTTCCCATCTTATTTTGTGCCACAAACGGAATGAAAAAAAAATGAACATTAATTTACAAAAGTATAATGGATAGACTGGAAAATCTGGGTTGGTCTTCTTAGATCAGATAAGTCTAAGAGGAGATTTGCAGGAGGTGTTGATGGTTATGAAGGATTTGAATAGAGTGAAGAAAGAGAAACAGTTGCTAATGGCTGTAGGGTTCGTCACCAGAGGGAACAGATTTAGGTGATTGTCAGAAGAACCAGTGACAACATGAGGAGAACCTTTTTTGCGCAACGAGTGGTTAGGGTTTGGAATGCACTGCCTGAGAGAGTGGTGGAGGCAGATTCAATCGTGGCTTTCTAAAGGGAATTGGGTAAATACTTGAAGAAAAATTACAGAGAATGTGGGAAGAGCGGTGGAGTGGTACTAATTGAATTGCTCTTTGTAAGAGCCGGAGCAGACTCAATGGGTCTCCTTCTGTGCTGTACTGTTCTATGATTCTATTCTATGATTCGAAGTGAGTCAGACTAGTGTTGCTGGGATATGCAACACTCGTTGACGTTTGCTGTGTCTGAAGACCTCAAAGCCTCCCTGACAAAGTGCAACATCCCCACAGACACCTGGGAGTCCCTGGCCCTAAGTGGAGGAAGTGCATCAGGGAGGGCACTGAGCACCTCGAGTCTCATCGCTGAGAGCATGCAGAAACCAAGGAGAGGCAGCGGAAGGAGCGTGCGGCAAACCAGTCCCTCCCACCCCTTTCCCTCAACAACTATCTGTCCCACCTGTGACAGAGACTGAAATTCCTGTATTGGGCTGTTCAGTCACCTAAGAACTCACTTTAAGAGTGGAAGCAAGTCTTCCTCGATTCAGAGGGACTGCCAATGATGATGACTGTGGGAGCACAGTCCCGCATTTCTGAACTCTTTGCTTCGTCTGGATTAACAAACAAGAAGATTGGAAGTTTGGATCGAAAAGAGACTGTTGGACAATGTGGTGCCTTCCAGCCAGTTAGATGAGTGACTGGTCATTGCCTGGATGTTAAATATTTGAGTACCTTGTTACGGTGGGAATAATGGAAATTAATCACTAAACGATTTGATGATGTCTGTATGTTAAGTATTGGAGTGTAACTTTGTTACTATGCTGTATGTTAAGTATTTGATTGTACCTTTGTTACTATTTAATGACATCTGCAGGTTAAACAAGCAATGTTAAATATTTGAGTACCTTGTTACAGTGGGAGTAATAGTCTGTAAAACGATTCAGGAAGCAGTTAGTCATGATTGTCTAAATGAAAAGAATAAGAGTTCAAAGGCTTTTTAGATGTAAAAGATGGAACTGGCTTTTGTCACACAGACTCTTATGGACTGTAGAGACACTTGGACTGTAAGAGACATTGAAATCTCGCAGAAACTCGTCTTTCCAGTTTGGCTGAGTCTGGCCTTTTGGCTCGGGCCAAGCACCAATTGGAGAGAAGAAGAAATCTGCATGTCGACCGACCAATGGGCGGACCAGGAGGTCCACCAAGGTGCCGGACTGCCACCATGAGAGATTGAAGGTTTCGGCCAAAACACAAGCCGAAAGGAGGAATCTGCAACCTGGATTGCGGCCAACCGAGCGGCGAACCAGGGCGCCCGAAACAGCATCCGAGTGACGGTAAAGAAAGTGGAAGGGCAGACAACAATCAACCGGGACCTCTTCGTGAAGAAAATCCTGCTTGAAACCTGTGGCATGAAAGTGGCCGATGTCTTCGCCTTGCAGGACCTCCCGAAGAGAGGTTACTTTGATGTAACCTTGAGAAATGTCACCCTCTGCCTGAAGTTCCTGAAGGGATTGAAGGAGGTGAGTGAACCACTGCAGTCAGTGCTGACTTGGGAACCACTGTTCACCCTCCCGTCGCAGAGGAAGCACACTATCAGTGCACATGTACAACCCCCACATCCCGGTCATTGATGTGCTGACATTCCTCGCCAGGTATGTCGATGGGGCAGGAAACAGCATCGACCTGAAAGACTTGCACGGGATATGGACCAGCAAGCGCCAGATCCAGGTCACCATGAAGGTGGACGCCAGCGGAACCATCCTGCACCCCGCCTCCAGCTTCACCATCGGAGGAAGTCAGGGCTACATGGTGTACGCTGGCCAACCCAACGTGTGCCGGACCTGGGGGAAAGCAGGCCACGTGGCGGCAAGCTGCAAAGCAGTCATCTGCCGAAACTGCAAGAACGAAGGCTACCAGACAAAGGACTGTAAGGAGACCAAGTGCTGCAACCTTTGTGGTCAGGCTGGGCATCTTTACAAGAACTGCCACAAACACAACTTCAGCTGTGCGCAGGCAGCAAAGAACATTGCACCAGAGGAGGAGGAAGCTGAGGAACACAACGCTCCAGAGGAGACCTACACCCTCCCCCCCCCGACCAACACGCTGTGCAAAGAAGCAACCACCCACGTGGACTCGGAACAAGTCGGCGAGGAGGAGAAGCCTGCTACGGTGAGCTGCGAGACACCAGCACCCAGCAGTGAAGCTCTCCCCCAGCGCACCGAGTCCAGCAACGAGGGGGCAGCAGATGATGGAGCGGGATGGGAGATCGTCAAGAAAAAGTCCCGCAAGCGTAAGGAAAAGAGGCAAGCAAGGGCCCCTGCTGAAACGAAAGGGAAGAGGCGGCTAACGTCGACGACAGACAGCAGCAACAGCAGCTCGTCTGATGACGAAAGGCGAGTCAAAACCCCTCACTACCGCCACCAGAACAAGAGGCAAAACGCCAACCCACAGCCCCAGGCGACCGGGAGCAGTGCAGCGACCAGCGCAGCCCCGCTCCGGGAACCCGGGAGTAGCGAATTGCCCAGTGCACACGAGCTCCGGAATACCGGGAGCGAAGAAGCGACCAGCGCAGCCCAGCTCCGGGACAACGGGAGCAGTGAAGTGCCCAGTACACCCCACCTCCGGAATGCCGGGAGCGCCGCAGCGATCGAAGCACACCAGCTCGAGAACATTGTGAGTGATGAAAAGAGGGAACTACCAACACCAGGCGAGGACAGCGCAGAGGACATATCGGACTATCTGACAACACTGCACCAGTCCCCTGGTCGAAGCATCCCCACGGCAGAGGATCACCCGTATCCCAGCCCAGGTGAAGTAGACTTTTATAGTGTTAATCTATGTATGCAGGAACTGGTCACTGGGCAGGTCTCCGCCATAAAAGGACGGTTTATTTGTAATGTAATGTTTTGAACTGTAACCAGTAACTTTAAAATGGATTTTAAAATTGCATCTATTAACGTGCGTAGCGTAAAATCCACTATGCGATGTGTTTCCACCTTGGAGTACCTCGCCAAGGTCAAAGCAGATCTGCTGTTCCTGCAGGAGTGCGGTCTGCCGCACTTCAGCAGTTACCAGCAGTGGTCACGATGGTGGACCCATGGACCATCCATCTGGTCAGGAGGTGCCTCCGGCCTGGGCATTCTGTTGCGGGGAGGCCACTTCACCATCACCGAAGTTAAGGAGGTGGTGGGCGGCCACCTCCTCATAGCAGACGTAATGTACAAAAACTCCCCTCTCAGGTTAATAAATGTTTATGCCCCAGCTCTCAAGAACGAGCGGCTGGCCCTCTTCCAGCAGCTCCCACTGCTACTGGCAACGTCCAGGCCGGTCATTCTGGGCGGTGACTTCAACTGCATCATCGATGTAGCTGGACGATCCAGCAGAGCCGACGGCAAACTGGACGCCACATCCAGACTCCTGATGGACACGGTAAAAGATGCCAAGCTGTGCGACATCTTCAGCAACCCTGCAGACGGAGCGCCACGCAGATACACCTGGTCGAGACCAGACGGGTCCGTCCGTTCCAGAATAGACTTCCTGTTTGTGTCCCACACGCTCAAGGTCAGATCCACCGACGTCACGCCGGTGTTCTTCTCTGACAACTGCCTCCTACTGGCCGACTGTCGCCCACAGGAAAACCAGAAAGTTGGCAGAGGGATATGGAAGCTGAACATAATACTGTTGACTCCGGAAAACGTTGAGGAACTCAAGAGGGATTACAAAGGTTGGAGAACCGTAAAACCCCTCTGTGATTCCCCGATGCACTGGTGTGAAACAATCAAGACAAACATCAAGAGGTTCTTCATCCTCAAAGGTGTTCAGAAGGTGAGAGGGCGACAGAGGGAATTGTCCCAACTCCAGAAGAGTATGCAAAACCTGCTCCTGCTACAGTCGATGGGGGTCGATGTCGCGGAGGAACTAGAAGAGGTGAAGGGCCAGCAAGCCTCGCTCTTTGCCTCAGAGTCCTCCAAAATCATCTTCCACTCCAGAGTCCGCTCCATCGAGCAGGACGAGACGTGATCGCGTTTCTTCTTCCAAAAGGTACACAGGGGGAGCTCTGTGATCACCAGCCTAAAGGAAGAAGACGGTTCTGTGATGTCTTCACAGCCTGACATGCTGAGGGTCAGCAAATCCTTCTATGCCTGGCTGTATGATGTCAAGCCCACAGACCGCGCGGCCTCCCAGTCTTTTCAGTCGTCTATCTCGGAGGTCTTAGACGACAGCAAGCGGGAGAGTCTGGACCACCTGCTAGCTCTGGACGAGCTGACAAAGGCCGCCCAGTCCTTCGAGACGAGTAAAACTCCCGGAAGCGACGGCTTACTGGTCGAGTTGTGTTCGGCTCTGTGGGACTGGATAGGCCCAGACCTGCTGGAAGTGTACGAGGGTATGCTTCTGGCCGGCAGCATGTCAGAATCGATGAGGAAAGGCATCATCACCCTCATCTACAAGCAGAAGGGGGAGAGGGAGGAAATCAAAAACTGGTGGCCCATTTCGCTGCTCAATGTGGACTACAAGATCCTGTCAAAGGTCATCGCAAACAGGGTCAAGTCTGCTCTTGAGCTGGTAAATTCACCCGGACCAGACCTGTGCTGTCCCTGGCAGGAAGATCTCTGATAGCCTCACGCTACTCAGAGATACGATCGCCTACGTGCGGGACAGTAGGGTGGACACCTGCTTAATCAGCTTGGACCAGGAGAAGGCCTTTGACAGGATATCGCACACATACCTGATGGACGTGCTCTCCAAAATGGGGTTTGGGGAGGGTATCCGCAATTGGATCCAACTGCTCTACACAGACATCAGTAGCGCAGTTCTAATCAACGGGTGGGAAACTGAAAGCTTTACGATCAGATCTGGAGTCAGGCAGGGCTGTCCTCTTTCCTCTGTCTTGTTTGTGTGTTGTATCGAGCCCTTTGCCGAGTCCATCAGGAAGGATGCGGGCATTAGAGGGGTGACGATCCCAGGCAGCGGAGGCGCTCAGGTCAAGACCTCCCTGTACATGGACGACGTCACCGTCTTTTGCTCGGATCCGCAGTCGGTCCGCAGATTGCTCACAATCTGCGACCAGTTTGAACTGGCCTCGGGAGCGAAGGTCAATCGCAGCAAGAGCGAGGCCATGTTCTTTGGCAACTGGGCCAACTGAGCCTCCATTCCCTTCACCGTTAAGCCAGATTACCTGAAGATGTTGGGAATATGGTTCGGAGCGGACGGGGCGTGTGCCAAAAACTGGGAAGAGCGTATCGCCAAAGTGAAGCAAAAACTGGGATGGTGGAAGCTGCGCTCCCTCTCCATGGCAGGAAAGAACCTGGTCATCAGGAGTGAGGTGCTCTCAGTGTTGTTGTACGTGGCGCAGGTCTGGCCCATCTCTCGCTCCTGTGCCACGGCAGTCACCCGGGCCGTCTTCCACTTTGTCTGGAGGTCCAAAATGGAACGTGTCCGCAGAGACACGATGTACAAATCTCTGGACAGTGGAGGAAAGGATGTTCCGAACATGGCCCTCATCCTGATGGCCACCTTTGTGTGCGGCTGCATCAAGCTGTGCACAGACGCCCGGTACGCAAACACCAAGTGTCACTACGTGCTGAGGTTCTACCTGTCCCCGGTGTTGCGAAGGATGGGCCTGGCCAGGCTGCCGCGAAACGGCCCCACCAGTTGGACCATGCCTGTCCACCTGTCCTTCGTGGAAAAGTTTTTCAGAAAAAAACCCTTTGACCACAAGGCCATAAAGCAGTGGTCAGCACGTAACGTCCTGGACGCCCTACAAAAGAAGGAGATGATGGATCCTGTCGGGTGGTTCCCTGAGCAGACTGTCAAACTCGTTTGGCAGAATGTCTCATCGCCAGAGCTTTCACACAAGCACCAAGACGTAGCTTGGTTGGCGGTGAGGAGGGCCCTACCTGTCAGATCCTTCATGCACAGCCGGGGTTTCAGAGACACGGCACTCTGCCCCCGAGTTGGCTGTGGTGCGGACGAGACAGTCATCCATCTCCTTCGGGATTGCCCCTTTGCAAGGCAGGTCTGGAAGGAGATGCAGTGGTTGCTGTCGAGGTTCATCCCGAGCAGCTCCGTAACACAGGACTCTGTGCTCTACGGGCTGTTCCCAGGGACACACACCGAGACAGACATCATCTGCTGCTGGAGGGCCATCAACTCGGTGAAAGACGCACTTTGGTCTTGCTGAAACTTGCAAGGAGATGTCCACGTCTGCGTGTTGCAGACTGGCGCAATCCAAGATCCAGGATTACGTGCTGAGGGACGCACTAAAAATTGGTGCAGTCGCCGCAAAGGCACGATGGGGAAGAGCCACAGTTTAAAGCCCTTCTGCCACGGTAAACCCAGGGGCTGAAATCAGTACAAAACTCCCCTCGGGCTGTACTTGTAAACTTTTTGTATACATAGAGCACCGTGATCTGAAAAAACCTATGTAGTTCCATGTATAATGCAAGTTCTGTTTAGTAATGTATGTTGCAAAGAAATGTAACTGTACCCTCACCCATTCCGTGTACCGTATAGTGCCACATGTAACATAATTTGATGACTGTATTACAATGTATCCTGGATTATACTGAATTGTACCTCGAAATGTAAAGCAAGCAAATGTATTGAATGGAACTGCCGTCAGCATCCAAATGTATTGTATGGAATTGCTGACCGCATCCAAATGTACTGAACTGCTTTCCAATGTATAGTGCAAATTTTTATATGAATAAAGTATATTTTGAAATTGAAAAAAAGACACTGAAATCTCAAAAGGTGTGTAACCTCTTGAAGCGCTGCCTTTGCAAGCAGAGTTGTTGACTTGTGAATGTCTGAATGTCTAAATAAAGATCCGGCCTTTACTACAACTGAGTGTGTGCGGGTAATTTGACGTTAAAAGCAACAAGGCGAAAAAGATAAAGACAGCCTTACAACAATGATGATGATGAAGATCTTTAGGACTTGAAAGAGTTAAAGCAGAGAAATCACATTTCTTTGCATTAGAACCAAACCTCTCTTGAAAGTCATGCTCTGTAATCCAGTACCTTTGCCCTGCTCCCTTGCGTGCTGTGCATGTATCTCCATTGTATTTCATCTGATTATAAAGAGATTCAAAAAGGGTGGCAGGATGGGAGAGGTCTGCAGTGGGAAGACCCAGAGGACGAGACTGAGAATAAAAGTAAGCGCTGCCCTGTATTGAGCTGACATCAGAGGTCCCAGGTTCGAGTTTTGGTCTGTGCTGAATTAGCTGATCTCAAACGCGGCAGTATGTTGGAGCCCCTGAGATAGGGAGAAATGCAGCCAGAATTTCTATTCCTCAATTGCTGTGCAGTTGCTGTGTGGATAGGTGTTGTGGCTCAGTCTAGGCTGTGAGAGCCTGCCAAAACTCACTGTCTGGACTCACGGATGAAGAATAGCAACTTTGCTGAGGTACCAGAGGGTGACAGACCCCCCCCCCCCCCTTTGGAACCAAACCCCCACCCTTTGGTCTTATAAAAGAAACAAATAACATTTAGAATTCTGCCCTTTCTAATTACCTCCCAGAGCAAGAATGGATGTTAAACAACTAATTTGTCTTTACTGCCTTTGACAGCAAACTGATTGAGAAACAAATCAATGGGAAATGTGAACTGTGTAACTTAGAAGCAGACAAGCAGCATTCATTCATTGGGAAGGGAGTTTCCAGTCTGGCATGCTATTCGAAGAAAAATACTTCAATTTTATTTCTGAAGTTTGTTCCAATATTTTACAGTCCAGGGGACCGATTAGCACAATGGAATGAGTTTTCATTCTGGCAAATGTCTGCTGGTTGTATTTGGTCCTTGAAGCTATTCACAGCAAATATTTTGGATATTTGAGATGTCCCACTAGTACTTATCGCAGCCCGTGCGGCTGGATTGAACGATGTGTTCCCCACACCATTTTGTGGGATTTCAGATATCAAACCTCACAGTGATCCAGTCATTTTCCCCCGGCAAAACTGACTGGAGTTGACTGAGAGAATGTAGCATGTTTCACAGACAGCAAAAGAACAGTGTCAGGCTCTCAGTTCAGCTAATTCCACTTCACTTTAATGGCCTCATAATCATGGCTCATCTGATCTTGGCCTCAATTCCACTTCCCCGCCTGCTTGCCATAACCCTTGACTCCCTTATCGTTCAAAAATCTGACTATCGCCGCCTTAAATATATTCAATGACCCTGCACATGAGCGAACTTCAGTTGCCGTGCCTTTGAGACTCAGCTGTTCCCGGGGTCTGACTGGGAGTTCCGTGCCTGCGCCGTGGGTTTACACGTAGCAAGTTTGACAGTGTGTAACTAACTGATAGAGAATTCAAACAGGCTGCATTTAGACAAGGTTGAGAAAACACAGACTCCCATGTCTACGTGAGACTGAGCACATTGCATTAAGTCATCAATCAACTTGACATTTTAGGACCTTTGGGTAGCGAGCCAATTAAAGGTTAAAAGACTATCAAATGAGCCAATAAGGTCAAAGAAGGCGAGTTCTTTTCTGTAAATTGAACCAGGTATATGTACAGCCATTTTGACCATGTGGTCTCAGAAGGACAAAGGCCTGGCTTAAAACCAGAAGCTTGTTGCTACTGCCAAAATAAAGTTACATTAAAACTACAACCGGAGTTCGTATTTCATTGGAAATTAAGAGATTTAACAATTTTGGCGTCACGAACACGATCACTGAGGAAAGAAACTGAATTTTGGATATCGGACCTACATACTGAGGTAAGGACTCCTCTTTATAAAAGTCCTCGGTCAAAAGTCTAAATTCGCCTCTCCTTCTACGCGAACCCTCCGGTTGGTAGTCGGCTCAAGGTCCCATAGACGTCTAACTTCGGCGGTGTGTTAGTTAATTAATCACCGACCCACTAATCGGCTGGAAAGCCGACGACTCAAGACCCTCGTAAAGAAATCAGTATTATGGCAGCAGGAGATAAGAGCAAAGAATTGCCTACAACTGTAAAAGGTGGGCAGGCACCACCTGAGGCTTTGATAGATGAAATCCTCGAACAGTTGAAAGAATACATAGAGCAACAATTCAACTTATCTAAAACCTGTATTAAGATCGAACAAAAGTACGGAACCTCCAAAGGACAATGGTCCTTGGACGAGATTAAAAGGGTCTGGGGAAAAACGACCCGTATGAAAAATAAAGAGCGAACTAGATGGTCCCTAGCGGTTATGGGCCAGATCCGAAACTGGAATGAAATTATAATGCGTTCCCAACATGATCGAGAACTGATCAGTACAAAGGGCCAATTGCAAGCTGTTTGTGCACAGCTGCGACAGAAAAAACTTGAACTTGAAAAGCTGGAAGCGGAAGTTAAAGATCTTAAAGGTGAAATTAAAGAATGGAAAAAATCATTAGATCAAGAGACAGTAATAGGAAAAGGAAAATGTATTGGTCAATTCCCAGGGTACCCATGTTTGGATAAATTAAAAGCGCAAACCCAAGGACTCGACCGAGGAATAGATACGGATTCTGAATCCTCTGACGATACAGGGTCGGAGGATGAAGAATTAGGGGTGCGCTTTGCCCCATTTAAAAAAAGACGAGTTGTAGTCAAATCAGAAGAGACCGCGGATGAGGGCGGAACCAAAAAAACGAGGAAAAGGGTGTATGCAGAATATTTATTTCATGATCCGGCAGACCCAGAGAAAATTGATAAATGGTCCAAGGAATTGCCCAATCCAAAGAAAGGGGGAGTGAAAACGTGGGACCAATTGGACCGCTTAAGAAATATATATCAATTTCATCCTTGGGAAGGAGTGCAAATTTTGATCATAATGGTGCCAAAAACACAGGGAAGGTAGAAGAAGCTTTGGGGCAGGATGAGCAAGAATTAAACGCAGGATGGGAGGCGATTAAACATTGGTTGCAAGCCTTCAGTCCAGCTAAGACAGACTGGGGAAAAATTGCAGCCTGCCAACAGAAAGGAACAGAGGAGGTCCTGGAGTACGACGAGCAGTTTAGATGCACGTGGCTAGAACATTCGGGTATGAATAATACGGATGAGGAAATGGATGAACAAGTGTTTGGACCCCTGAAAGCAGCTTTCGTGGCAGGTCTAAAGCCAGAACTGTCCAAAATGCTTAAGATAGTGTTACCGGACTGGGAAGGTAGAGGAACTACCTTTGCAGCATTGGTGGATCGATGTAACCAATTAGATCGGGATATGGGAGCTAAAGTCCGAGCTGTACAGGCTATGGGATGGAAATCCCAGGATTCCGATAAACAGTTATTAGGAAAATTACCCAAAAAATGCCATTATTGTGGGAAAGAAGGTCACTGGGCCAAGACGTGCAGGGCAAAACAGCAAGGTCGCGGCCGGGGAAGAGGACACAGCCAGGGATACAATTCAGCATACAAACCAGGCTTGTCACAAGATAATGACCTCATAGAAGCATTTAAGCGACTGACAATACAACAACAGAAGGAGTTACTTGGGATAGCAAAGAACGATTAGAGCCCTCCCTGGCCCCCCTCCTCGCACTAATACAACAAAGGGGAGATGGGCTATATATAACTGTGAGGGTGGGCGATAAGGATGTGGACTGTCTTTTAGACACAGGGGCGGAATTAACATGCTTACCCCTACAATATGAAGACTTTTTGTCGTTGGATGGTACGGCACGTACAGCCTATGGAGTTGGGGGCCATAAAATGGAAATTAAAAGGACAACACCGGTACTTATAGGGCTGGGTCCACATGAACTAACCACGCCGGTCTGGATAGGCCCAGTAGAACAACTCCTTTTGGGAATGGACATTCTAATCCAAGTAGATTCATCGTTGCATTTCGAGGATGGTCGGGTGACATGGTCAATTAGAACTTTGAAGAAAGAAGAATTGAAGGAACACCCGATATGGGCTAAAGATAAGAACGATTGTGGCCTACTCCAGATGGAGCCTGCGTCATTTACCGGGACCAAGCCTCCATGCACTAAACAGTATCCCATCAGTCCAACTGCCATCACAGGAATCTTACCGGTTATTCAGCAATTGGAGAAACAAGGGGTGCTTATTAAAACGCATAGCTCCTCCAATAGCCCCGTGTGGCCGGTACAGAAATATAATGAGACTTGGCGTTTGACTGTCGATTATAGGAAAGCTAACCAGTGTATTGATCAAAAAGCTCCTTTGGTCGCAGATCCCTCCACCATTTTTAATGCCCTCAAACCGGAACATAAATATTTCTCGGTTATGGATATGGCCAACGGATTTTGGTTGGTGCCTCTGACACCAGAGGTTCGACAGTGTCCAAGGACAACAGTATACTTGGACCCGGTTACCGCAGGGTTTCCACAGCAGCCCTACGGTATTCCACATTGCTTTACAAAGCCATTTGCGAGAATTACCTCCCCTGTCATCCAAAGTCATCCAATATGTAGACGATATCCTGCTAGCTTCAAACACGGAAGAACAGCATGAACAAGATTTACGAGCTTTGCTGGACCACCTTTGGCTGAAAGGACATAAAGCCAGCATCGACAAAGCACAAATATCCCAAGAAGAGGTTGTATACCTGGGACAAAAGATTTCACAAGGAAAGAGAGAACTTACCCAGGATAGAACTGCAGCCATTCGAGTTGCTAAAAAACCCACCACTATTCAGGAACTAAGATCTTTTTTGGGATTGTGTAACTTTAACAGAAATTGGATTGACTCCTTCACACAGCTTGCTCAGTCACTGAATGATATTTTAAAGGGGAAACATGCCTCTAAAGAAGCCATCACCCTCACTAAGGAACAGCAAGAGGCCTTCCTGAGTTGGAAAAAGGCTTTGTGTTCGGCACCGGCTCTGGGAATCCCCGACAGTGGTAAGCCATTTACCCTGTTTGTTCATGAGAAAGAAGGATACATGACAGCTATACTGACACAAGAACATGGGGATCGGCAAAGACCTATTGGCTATTATTCGGCAAAACTGGATGCGGTAGTCCTCGGATGGGGAAATTGCCTAAGGGCAATGTCGAGCGGTAATGATCACTGCGGGTCTAGTCCTCGACCAAAAGCTGATTGTCAAGTGTCCCCACACCGTACACGCTTTGCTGTCTATGAATGTCTCAGGTGACGGCAGCTAGATGGACCCGCTGGACAGCAGTTTTGGAAGCTCCTAATCTCCATATCGTCCGGGCCAGCCCGGTTAATCCCGCAGCTCTGCTCCCGATGTCAGAATCGAGGGAGCAAGACGGGGGAGAATGTGAAGAGCATGACTGCGTGGAGATTTTAAAAGAAACAGAAGAAGCAGCCTTAGCAGCAGAGGAGCCTCTGCACAACCCAGACCTCATCCTGTTTACAGATGGTTCCTCCTTTGTTGACAATGGTACCAGAAAAGCAGGATGGGCAGTTACAACCTTATATGAGGTAGTGGCAAAAGGATGTTTACCCTCAGGAACGTCAGCACAACAGGTCGAGTTACGGACCCTGTCAGAAGCATGTCGAATAGCAGAAGGACAGACAGCTAATGTCTACACAAATTCACGTTATGCTTTTGGAGTCGCTCACGACTTTGGTCTGTTATGGCGGAAAAGGGGATTCCTCACTGCTGCTGGTACACCTATCCGAAATGGAAAAGAAGTCCGAGACTTACTAGAGGCCATACAATTACGTCAGGAAATGTCCATCCTGAAGTGTAAGGCCCATACCAAGTAAAATACCACAGAAGCACAGGGAAATGCCCTAGCCAACCAGGCAGCTAAAGATGCCGCCTCACAGGGCGTTCCCCCAGAAGAACCAACACAGATGTGCAGATTGAAAGCACTCAGAACGCTGACATGAGACCTTCAAACAATGCAAGGTGAGTGCTCCCGAGAGGAAAAATGGACATGGATTGAGGCAGGAATTAAGCTATGCGAAGATGGTGTCTGGAGACAAAGAGTTACCGACAAGCCAGTCGCGCCACAAGCGCTTATGCCTTTTTTAGCCCAACAGATCCACTCGTGGGGACACTTGGCCTCACAACAGATGACGGCACGGTTCCAGAAAAGCTGGTGGGGTCGGGGATTTAAAAAACATGCCCAGCTGGTAGCAGACCGCTGTGTGGTCTGCCAGAAAAATAATTCTGGACCCATCACGGTAATGCCCCAACTGAGGCCCCCTGCCCCTGTCGGACCATTCCAGCATCTGCAGGTTAATTATATATCTCTTCCTTCATGCCAAGGATACACTAACATTCTTGTCATGGTCGACAGATTCTCTAGATGGGTAGAAGCTGTCCCAACTAAAAGAGCCACAGCCAATCACACTGCAAAGGTCTTGTGTAAGGATTACATTCCCCGATGGGGAGTCCCGAGTAGCATTGACTCAGATCAGGGAACACACTTCACAGGTGCTGTCTGCCAAGAAGTCTGTAGGTTACTGAACATTACATGGGATTTACACTGTCCTTATCATCCACAATCATCAGGACAAGTAGAGCGAATGAATCGAACTCTGAAACAACAGCTTGCCAAATATCACCAAGAAGGAACACCATGGCCCCAGGCACTACCAATAGTGCTATGTAGCATTAGGGCAACCCCGAACAGAACTACAGGTCTAAGCCCATTTGAAATTATAACAGGAAGACCCATGTCGCTGCCAGGAACTATTGATTTAAGGAAAGCTGATGTTCACTTAATGAGTGACACTTTGTTATCATACTGTCAGAACCTAACCAATGCTATTAGTTCTGTTTCCCGACAGGTATCGGCAGCTTGGGGTAATCCACCCGAAGGAGGACACGACATCATCCCGGGAGTCTGGATGTATGTGAAAAAGTTGCATAAAGAACCTTTGGGTGCCAAGTGGGAGGGATCTTATCAAGTGTTATTGACCACCCAGGCAGCTGTTGAAGCCCAAGGAAAGAAAGCCTGGATCCACGCTTCACACGTTAAACGAGCACCCGGAACTGAAGCTGAAATCTAATAAGGACAATTACTTTTTGCCAAAATGTATAAATTTACTGTATTACTGATTGTAGATATTCTAGGCATAGGCCTACTTCTTACTAGCCGACCCTCTGCACCAAAGGGAAATAGTAGAGTACCAAGGGAATTACATGTAAATACCTTTTTATATATGTCATACATTTATGCCAAACAAGGTAACATTTCTAGTTGTTGGGTATGTGTGCATATTCCTATTCACTCAAAGGGAGGGATTCCCTTGAGGCCAGTTCCCTTGAATATCTCGGAAATGGCTGAGTGGATAATTAATCAAAACAAAACAGGCAATGTGTTTCAGGATACGGAAAACTGGGCACGTAAATGGAAGTCAGCAGGTTACAATCTGACTACCTTTGAAGGGGAATACCAACCATGCTACAATAATTCCAAACGGCCCCCATTTTTTGTTATCACTAATACAACGGGAATAGGAAGACCGGGGAAATTGGTCTGTCTGATTAGAAACATCAAAGGAGGCCAAAATATGGGGTATAGTAACTGCTCCCGGAATTATAATGTAATCAAGCCACGGAACCGTCCAAACTGGGCCGATGTGGGAATTCTTAACGTAACGGGGATTCTGAATAAAACAGATGGAAAAGCCTGAACAGGCCCCGGAGTGTTGCTGACAAAGAAACAGCTAACATTCATTGCCTATAATGGCACCTATTGGGTGTGTGGCCACAAGGCCTAACCTTGGCTGCCCCAGAATTGGATGGGATCCTGCTATTTAGCCTATATTGTGCCATATATGTATCATATAAAGTCACTGTCGGAACATTTACACCGTCCTAAGAGAGCTATCACAGAAACAGAGAGGTTCTTTGCCATTCTGATCCCCAGGTATGGGACCGCCAGACTGGCAAGGGAATCCATTAACATGGCATCCATTGTGGAACGGGTAGCCAATGATACCTCAGAGGCCCTAGTTAAAATCAATGCAGAAATGGTAGCAATCCGCACAGTAACCCTACAGAATAGACTGCCCCTTGATTACATCCTGGCTGAAAAGGGAGGTACTTGCGCCCTACTCGGAACTGAGTGTTGCACGTATATCCCAGATCGCTTTGATGAAATTACCCACTTAGCGGAGCATATCCAAAAGGAGGTAGAAAAACTTAAGCAACCCCCATCATTCACTTTGTGGAGCGGAGCCACTGAATGGCTAGGTTCAATAGGAACTTCACTGGTGGAAGGTTTAATTCTAGTCATTGTAATTATTTTACTTTTATATTGTTCGTTTATGTTGATTAAATGTTGTTGCAACCAGGCGGCTGTAGCTGCTGTCCCGCAGGTGAGACACCTTGCAGGTCCCAGCAGACCGTCTGTACGTGGCACAGGGGTATGTTATGCTTAAGGGAAGGTTGTTTACTGGTTGAATTAAGATATTGATTTGGATTAAATTGGAATAAGGTTAATTAACCTACTAAAACCAGACTTCCATTGTGGCCACGATGGAACTCGGGTTGGTGTAAATTTGTGTGGAAGCTACTAGTCCGGACATGTGGCGAAACACATCAACAAATTTTAGAAGGAAACTCTATTAACATGTATGAAATTATTTTGTAGAATGTTCAACCAGTGATACCTGATGTTTTATGATTCAGTTTGTGAAAGAATCAAAGGGGGGATTGATAGAGAATTCAAACAGGCTGCATTTAGACAGGTTGAGAAAACACAGACTCCCATGTCTACGTGAGACTGAGCACATTGCATTAAGTCATCAATCAACTTGACATTTTAGGACCTTTGGGTAGCGAGCCAATTAAAGGTTAAAAGACTATTAAATGAGCCAATAAGGTCAAAGAAGGCGAGTTCTTTTCTGTAAATTGAACCAGGTATAAGTACAGCCATTTTGACCATGTGGTCTCAGATGGACAAAGGCCTGGCTTAAAGCCAGAAGCTTGTTGCTGCTGCCAAAATAAAGTTACATTAAAACTACAACCGGAGTTCGTATTTCATTGGAAATTAAGAGATCTAACACTAACTATGTGACGATCGTCAGAGCGGAGCCTTCTTGTATACTGCAGGTCGCACGAAGTCGGCGCCAATGTTTGTGTAAGCAGTGGTGGCAGACCTCCCATGGGCACTACAGTGCCAACCATGGCTCAGTGTCTAGCACTCTCGCCTCTGAGTCAGAAAGTCACTGGGGTGGAAATTCGTCCACACCTCATTTCGGGCGGTAACCCAGGCGGAGCAGTAATTTTAGCGCCTTGAAAACGTTCGCGCCCTCTGCCCAGAATTTTGTCAGAATCAGTCAAAGAGCTGACTGGGGGGCTAAATCAGCCATTGCATACCAGAGCTGGGGGCGGGGGGGGGGGGGGCGGCGATAATGAAAGTTTGGTCGGTACATTTGCTGGAGGCACGGAACTCCCAGTCAGACCCTGGGAGCAGCTGAGTCTGAAAGGCACGGCAACTGAAGTTCGCTCATGCGCAGCAGCAGCTCCACAGGGTCATTGAATATATTTAAGGTGGAGATAGACAGGTTTTTGATTGATAAGGGAGTCAAGGGTTATGAGGAGTGGGCAGGGAAGTGGAGTTGAGGCCAAGATCAGATCAGCCATGATCTTATTGAATGGCGGAGCAGGCTCGAGGGACCAAATGGCCTATTCCTGCTCCTATTTCTTATGTTCTTATGTTCCTCAGAGCGTGAAAATGGAAGAGCAGGGAGGACACCAGCTTTCTACCTTCTTCTCACCCAATAAAATGACAGGGCTCTGGGGAAAGAGCAGAGGAGTGGGATTAATTGGATATCTCTACAAAAAGCGTCGGTACAGGCACGATGGGCCGAATGGTAGTGTCAGCTGTGGCTCAGTGGGTAGCACACTCACCTCTGAGTCAGAAGGTTGTGGGTTCAAGTCCCACTCCAGGAACTTGAGCACAAAAATCTAGGCTGATACTCCTCATCATCATCATAGGCAGTCCCTCGGAATCGAGGAAGACTTGCTTCCACTCTTAGCATGAGTTCTTAGGTGACTGTACAGTCCAATACGAGAATCACAGTCTCTGTCACAGGTGGGACAGACAGTGGTTCAAGGGAAGGGTGGGTGGGACTGGTTTGCCGCACGCTCCTTCCGCTGCCTGCGTTTGATTTCTGCATGCTCTCGGCGCCGATACTCGAGGAGCTTAGCGCCCTCCCGGATGCACTTCCTGCGCTTAGGGCGGTCTTTGGTCAGGGACTCCCAGGTGTCAGTGGTGATGTTGCACTTTATCAGGGAGGCTTTGAGGGTGTCCTTGTAACGTTTCTTCTGCCCGTCTTTGGCTCGTTTGCCGTGGACGAGTTCCGAGCAGAGCGCTTGCTTTGGGAGTCTTGTGTCTGGCATGCAGTCAATGTGGCCTGCACAGCGGAGCTGATCAAGTGTGGTCAGTGCTGCAATGCTGGGGTTGTTGGCCTTGTCGAGGACGCTACTGTTGGTGCGTCTGTCCTCCCAGGGGATTTGTAGGATCTTGTAGAGACATCGTTGGTGGTATTTCTCCAGCGACTTGAGGTATCTACTGTACATGGTCCATGTCTCTGAGCCATACAGGGGGGCAGGTATTACTACAGCCCTGTAGACCATGAGTTTGAGAACCTGGTCTTCAAACATTCATTTCCTCAGGTGGCCGAAGGCTGCACTGGCGCACTGGAGGCGGTGTTGGATCTCGTCCGCAATGCCTGCTTTTGTTGATGCGAGGCTCCGAGGTATGGGAAGTGGTCCATGTTGTCGAGAGTTGCGCCGTGGATCTTGATATCTGGGGTTCAGTGCTGTGCGGCGAGGACAGGCTGGTGGAGGACCTTTGTCTTACTGATGTTTAACGTAAGGCTCATGCTTTCATACACCTTGGTAAATATGTTGACTATGTCCTGGAGTTCAGCCTCTATGTGTGCACAGACGCAGGCGTCATCTGCGTACTATAGCTCGACGACAGTGGTCTTGGACCAGGCCTGGAGACAGCGACGGTTGAACAGCTTCCACCTTGTTCTGTAGTTTAGTTCCACTCCAGCGGGGAGCTTGTCAACTGTGAGGCGGAGCATGGCAGTGAGGAAGATTGAGAAGAGGTTTGGGGCGATGACGCAGTCCTGTTTGACCCCGGTCCGGTTGTGGACTGGGTCTGTGACGGATCCGTTGGTAAGGATCATGGCCTGCATGTTGTCGTGGAGCAGGCGGAGGATGGTGACGTACTTTTGGGGGCATCCGAAACGGAGAAGGACGCTCCATAGACCCTCGCAGTTCACAGTGTCAAAGGCCTTTGTAAGGTTGAAGAAGGCCAAGTATAAGGACTGGCGCTGTTCCCTGCATTTTTCCTGTAGCTGTCGCGCTGCAAAAATCATGTCCGTTGTGCACCGGAGGGGACGAAATCCACACTGGAGCACATAAATCTAGGCTGACACTCCAGTGCAGTGCTGAGGGGGTGCTGCAGTGTCAGAGGTGCTATCTTTTGATTACGAGACATTAAACTGAGGCCCCATCTGCACTCTCAGGTGGACGTAAAAGATCCATGGAACTATTTCAAAGAAGAGCAGGGGAGTTATCCCCTGTGTCCTGTCCAATATTTATATGGGGTACTGAAGTAGCATGATCAGCCATGATCATATTGAATGGTGGTGCCGAAGGGCCGAATGGCCTACTCCTGCATCTATTTTCTATGTTTCTATGTTTCTGTGTTATCTCATTCTATGATTAAAAAGATGCATTTCATTTATTTTAAAATGCTTTTTGATGCCATTTATATATATATCTGTTTAATCAATTAAAAATATTTGATGAAAATGGAGTATCATTGCCCAATGTTTAAGGATCCTTCTTATAATCCATTACTTGGCTTCAAAAAACAGGTCCTTCCAAGAAAGTACCAGTGTCAAAATGGCTTCTGGAACTGCATGCTGGGAAATTGGCTTTTATTCTTCTGTCCGTGACTGAACCATTATCAGAAAGAGACCAAATCAGGACAGTATTGGGATTCGGCAATGCACATAAGCATCTGAGAAAACTGGCAGCAATTAATGTGTCATCAGGTTATTGACATTATTTCAAACTAATCACATGGTGACTTGCCATTGTTTCTGCAGTAGAAATGTAGAATTTACCAATATCTCGCAAAGGTTCCAGGTACCTTTCCCCTGCAGAGGAGAAGAATCACTTTCTGGGCTTTTAAAATGAGTTTAAAGGGGCAGACGAAGCCTGCGGGGGATAAAAGGGGATGCATTCATGGAGACCCCCCCCCCCCAGTGTTTGGACTCATAGGAAAGGGAATTCAAAATGGACCTAAATTACAGAAGCTTGAGATCCCCTAAACATCTAGGGGAAGGAGCATATCAATTTTAAGATTCTACAACATTTTGGCTGCGAAAAAGAGTTACTAAATACAGGAGGTGTGGCCAACCTCTGAAGCAAATTCGTGTATTAAGGATCCCGGGCTATTCACTCCCTAAGAGATAATCGAATTACCCAATCAAGCACAATGGAAATCATGGTCAGGAAACTGGACAATCCTAAAACAATGCAAAACCAGTGATAGCACATTCTCACACCCTAATCGAGTTACTGCTGACAAAGGAGACATTTGAAAATCAGTGGACAGAACAGTTTAAACAGAGCCCAAGAGATTGGATGGGAGATAACTGAGCCTTTTTTTGGGGATATATCTATCCCCCAGTTTTACAAGGAAAAACTAGCAGAACACAGACTGGAACTCGCACAGACTCAAGCAGAACACAGACTGGAACTCGCACAGACTTGAACAAGGACACAGACTGGAACACAGACACAGACACAAGCAGCCTGCTTCCTCTACAGTGAAGAAATGGAATAGTGAAGGAAACTACCAGAACTCATCAGGAACTGACCGAGCACGAGGCCCACAAAACGGAAGGTTGTCAGGAACCAAATTGACAACCACTCTACAATCTACTTCTGAACGACCCAACGGGGGAGAAATTACCAAAAGGGACTAACTAAAACTATTCCTAACCAAAGAAAGTGGGTACTTACCCCATACATCCAAAACGCAACTTAGCGCATCAACGGACGCACCCCAACCGAAGACTACGCAGTCCGAAGTCCTCTCCTCCGTCCGGGGTGCGGCTCGCCTAGAAGGCCAAGTGCAGCGAACCCCGAAACCGCAATTCACCGGCAACTGTCTAAAGGGATTGGTGAGCATAGCCCCTGAACCCCCAGAGCTATAACTTAGTTAGTTAGGGGACTTGGGAGGGGGGAGGCTGGGATAACTTGTGTAAATGTATCTGCATTCTCCTCTTTACCCCATTTAGAGTTTAAACTGTATTCTTTTCCCCACAGGCTGTAATTTGACATTTTATTCAATGTGTTGTACCCCTCAGTGTGTATTGGTCTGTGTGTGTTATTAAAGGTGTGCCTTTTACTTCTTTTTAAACACAATAAAGCCATACCTGCTTCCTACCTTGAAACCGATTGTCTGTCCAAGTCTGTCACAGTCCCTTCATAATTCCAGTGTCTAGAACCAAGATTGTGGGAGCGATTCGGAACCGCTCATATAAGGTCAGAAAGGAAAGCTGACCCCCTGAAAACCACCCCTTACAGAAACAGGAAATATATGAAACAGCCAGCAGGCCTGGCAGCATCAATACAACAGTCATTGATCTATCATCGGAACGTTAACCCTATGTATTGTCCAGGTACATTAAATGTATAAGTACAATGGTGCGTCACAGAGGGCGCTGTGGTGGGAGACCTGAAGGTACAGAGTATAAAAGGATGCCCACCACACCTGAGGGGCACTCTGAAATTACACAATAAAGGACCAAGGTCACAGCCGTTACTACAACACCAGACTGCATGGAGTCAGTGATTTGAGTGCTGCATACATTACATTCCCTTCCCTCCACAAATGCTGCCTGACCTGCAGGGTGTTTCCAGCATTCCCTGATTTTTTTCCAGAATTCCAGCATCCACAGTATTTTGCTTTTGTTCCTTAGTGCAGTGTTTTGAGACTATTGAAGATTATTTGAGGAAAATGCTTGGTTTACAGTGGCTGTCTTCTAAAAGACGAGCCCTTATTTCAAAGGGTTATGGGAGTATCAGGATGGGACACTATGGATATAACGGTTAGGTCCAGTTCTGATCTAACCTCGGCAGATGTGGAGGGCATAGTTAGGAAGGCTTGCGTAATTCTAAGAAAGACCATAACCACAGGATACGGTGATCCACTGCTAAGCAGTGCCTGTCCTGCAAAGAAAGGAACTTGGCTCTCTGGTTTGTTTGTTTAATCTTTTCATAAACTGGTTGAAAAGTGCTGTGTTGTTTGACAATTGGCTTTGAATGCTGATCCTGTAACTGACTCTACCTGTGAACAAACGGATTCCACAATTCAGTCATTTACCAGAGTGTCTGATGACTGATGGTAAAAGCATTGTCTGACGTGATCTGGGCACACACTATATGTAAATCTATTGTTGAACAAGGGCACGCTATCCCAGATTATTCTCATCATAGGCGGTTCCTCGTATCGAGGATGACTTGCCGAAAACGGATGAGTTCACAGGTGTTTCAATGAAGGACCTAATATACCAGGTCCGAACTACATCCTGAAGGGTGGAAGATGCCTATGCGTGGATTTTTTTAACATGTGGTGGCCGTTGCACACCAGCCACCACTCGGGCTTGACAGAGCTAGGTCTTGGTCCAGTGGCAAGGATTACCCAGGACGACTGGAGACCAGCTCTGCTGCATGGACCTAGTGCGCACACATATCGCAGTGTGGGCTGGGCCTGTGCTGCCCCTGGGCCCTCGCCTCTCCTGGGTCCTGATCATGTCCCTCTATGAACTCTTGCTGCTCCTTCGCCCTGACCGCGCCGCTCCTGCTGTACCTGCCCACATTGCAGTCAGCTGTCGCCCTCCTGCAGCAGCACGCACTGCTCCCTGCAGTGGCACACCGCCACACGTTGCTCCCTCTAATGGCCCCGGCCCGCTGATTATTCTGTGCATAAGCTGATGCTTTGGATCACTGGGACGAAGAGTGCTTGCCTATGGGAGTTGACTTTCGCGTTGGGCTTGATAAACATGTTTGCTCAGAGCATAAACCTTCACACTGCAGCTGTACCCTTTGGCTGGTTACCCCTGCACTATTGCTCACACCTTTTAATGTCAAGGCCTTGATTGGTGTAAAAGTTGATTTCCTCCAGAGTCCACAAGGGTATTTTCTATTGTCAGGCTTATTTATTCCTGAAGATCTTACCCCTCCCCTCATGCAATACAAGAGTATTTTACCTACTTGCCATTTCTGTTCTTAGTAAAACTTCATCAATGGTCACGGTCATAAATTAACCCTTTCTTTTGGCACAATCTCAATTAATTGCAAACGAAGCAATAATATTTTGAAGGCGGTGCTTTTTGTGTCTTTGTGGCAATCAGTTGTGATATGGGTCCTTCATTTAGGTTTCTGAAATGTATCATTTCATTGCCTGAAGAATCTTCCATTTTAACATTTTCATCCTCCAGTCCCCAGGGCCTGATAGTCTGCATTCCAGAGTACTTAAGGAAGTGGCCCTAGAAATAGCAGATGCATTGGTGGTCATTTTCCAACAGTCGATAGACCCTGGATCAGTTCCTATGGATTGGAGGGTAGCTAATGTAACCCCACTTTTTAAAAAAAGGAGGGAGAGAAAACAGGGAATTATAGACCGGTTAGCCTGACATCGGTGGTGGGGAAAATGTTGGAATCAATTATTAAAATATAATAGCAGCGCATTTGGAAAGCAGTGACAGGATCAGTCCAAGTCAGCATGGATTTATGAAAGGGAAATCATGCTTGACAAATCTTCTAGAATTTTTTGAGGATGTAACTATTAGAGTGGACAAGGGAGAACCAGTGGATGTGGTGTATTTGGACTTTCAAAAGGCTTTTGACAAGGTCCCACACAAGAGATTAGTATGCAAAATTAAAGCATATGGTATTGGGGGTAATGTATTGACGTGGATAGAGAACTGGTTGGCAGACAGGAAGCAAAGAGTAGGAATAAACGGGTCCTTTTCAGAATGGCAGGCAGTGACTATTGGGGTACCGCAATGTTCGATGCTGGGCAGCTATTTACAATATACATTAATGATTTGGATTAAGGAATCGAGTGTAATATCTCCAAGTTTGCAGGTACCACTAAGCTGGGTGGCAGTGTGAGCTGTGAGGAGGATGCTAAGAGGCTGCAGGGTGACTTGGTCAGGTTAGGTGAGTGGGCAGATGCAGTATAATGTAGATAAATGTGAGGTTATCCACTTTAGTGGCAAAAACAGGAAGGCAGAATGTTACCTGAATGGTGACAGATTAGGAAAAGGGGAGGTACAACGAGACCTGGGTGTCATGGTACATCAGTCATTGAAAATTGGCATGCAGGTACAGCAGGCGGTGAAGAAGGCAAATGGCATGTTGGCCTTCATAGCGAGAGGATTTGAGAATAGGAGCAGGGAGGTCATACTGCAGTTGTACAGGGCCTTGGTGAGGCCACACCTTGAATATTGTGTACAATTTTGGTCTCCTAATCTGAGAAAGGACATTCTTGCTATTGAGGGAGTGCAGCGAAGGTTCACCAGACTGATTCCCGGGATGGCAGGACTGACATATGAAGAAAGACTGGATCAACTGGGCCTATATTCACTGGAGTTTAGAAGAATGAGAGGAGGGTTTCATAGAAACATATCAAATTCTGACGGGATTGGACAGGTTGGATGCAGGAAGAATGTTCTCGATGTTGGGGAAGTCCACAACCAGGGGTCATAGTCTAAGGATAAGGGGTAAGCCATTTAGGACCAAGATGAGGAGAAACTTCTTCACTCAGAGAATTGTGAACCTGTGGAATTCTCTCCCACAGAAAGTTGTTGAGGCCAGTTCGTTAGATATATTCAAAAGGGAGTTAGATGCGGCCCTTACGGCTAAAGGAATCAAGGGGTATGGAGAGAAAGCAGGAATGGGGTAATGAAGTTGCATGATCAGCCATGATCATATTGAATGGTGGTGCAGGCTCGAAGGGCCGAATGGCCTACTCCTGCACCTATTTTCTATGTTTCTATGATCTCATCCCTCCCTATCTCTGTAACCTTCGCCAGCCCTACAACTCTCTGAGATCGCTCTGCTCCTCCAATTCTGGCCTGTTGAACATCCCCAATTTTAATTGCTCCACCATTGTTGACTGTGCCCTAAGGCCTCAAACTCCATCCCTAAACTTCTCCATCTCTCTAACTCTCTTTCCTCCTTTAAGATGCTCCTTGATACCTCTTTGACCAAGCTTTTGGTCATCTGCCCTAATATCTCCTTATATGACCCCTACTTACTTCACCCCACCATTGGTGGCTGTGCCTTCAGCTGCCTCAGCCCCAAACTCTGGAATTCCCTCCCTAATCCCGTCTGCCCCTCCAAGAATGTTACCACTGAGCCATGGCTGGCATCTTTTAATGAGACACTTTTATCCTACTTGCAGGGTGTAAGAGAACAATGCTTAACTGCCCTGCCTTTGCTGCTTTTCCTGATGAACCAATATCACAGCCCACCGCTGATTAAAAAGGAATTGATCTGAAGCTTGATTCCATTTATTAAAAGATTCTGATTACTCCACGAGAGTCTGGAGGAGATGATCCTTCAGGTATGAAGTCGACTTGACGTTAGACCATGAGTGGAAGAGTTCAGGATACACACAAGCAGCAGCGTAACGCAAGCACGCTAACCCAGCAGCAGATTGTGAGACCATTGATAACTCTCGGCCGTTGGATGCTTCTTGTATGTCAGAGAGTGCTGTAAACAGTGGGAGAGCCACATACCTCCCAACAACAGCAGTCCTTCAAGGGCAAAGTGTCAATAGTTCAGTGCTAATCCACACTAATTGGATGATCTAATTTGAGTCATTAGGATGATGAGTATACGATGTGTTGGTGCATTGTAGTGAGACTGGGGTCGGGGCCGTGACAGTCCTGAGCTGTGCTGAGCTGGGGTGTATTAACTTCTCCAGCTTAGTCATTCCATCATCATCATTGGTGGTCCCTCGTATCGAGGATGACTTGCCTCCACGCCAAATAGGGATGAGTTCACAGGTGTTTCACTGAAGGACCTAATATTCCAGGTCCCGAACTACATCCTGAGGGTGGAAGATTGTGAACCTGTGGAATTCTCTACGACAGAGAGTTGTTTATACCAGTTCACTGGATATATTCAAGAGGGAGTTAGATATGGCCCTTACGGCTAAAGGGATCAAGGGGTATGAAGAGAAAGCAGGAAAGGGGTACTGAGGGAATGATCAGCCATGATCATATTGCATGGCGGTGCAGGCTCGAAGGGCCGAATGGCCTACTCCTGCACCTATTTTCTATGTTTCTATGATCTCGTCCCTCCCTATCTCTACAACCTCCTCCAGTCCTACAATCCTCCGAGATCTCTCTGCTCCTCCAATTCTGCGTGGATTTTTTAACGTGTGGTGGCTGTTGCACACCAGCCACCACACGGGCTTGACAAAGCTTGGTCTTGGTCCAGTGGCAAGGGTTACCCAAGACGACTGGAGACCAGCTCTGCTGCACGGACCTAGTGCGCACACATATCGCAGTGTGGGCTGGCCCAAGCTGCACCTGGGCCCCTGGCCCCGAACCCAAGCCTCTCCTGGGCCCCGATCATGTCCCACTACAGTCTCTCGTCGCTCCTTCACCCCGTCCTCGCCGCTCCTGCTGTATCTGCTCACGCTCCAATCACCGACCCGGACCTTGATGACGTCATTCTTCGCTGCTGTCAGCCTCCTGCACCAGCTCGCGCTGCTCCCCGGGGCCTCCGCGCTGTTCCCGGGCCGCTCGTCGCTCCTTTCATGGCCCCAATCTGCCACTGGGGTTCTCACGCAGATCGGGACCTCCACGCTGCTCATTCCACTCATGTACTGACAAACCGACCAATTCTCACTCATTTGCAATGAGATTAATTTTGGTATAAAAGTACAGGTATCACCTATTTTGACGTATCTTAACCTTTCAAATAAACCATGTTTAAATAGATTTGTAAACTATCTCCCTTCTTTTGATCACCCATCTCACTCCGAATATTTCCCCGATGTTAACAGCCTTTCTTAATGAACGCAAGTATTATTATTTTTCCTTTATTGCTGGGCAGTCTCTCGCTACCTTCGTGTGCTGCTATCTGTGCTGTCCAGCTCCAGTTACAAAATTTGCTTACAGAAAGAAAGGCTGTATTTATATAGCGCCTTTCACGTCCTCAGGACGTCCCAAAGCGTTTTACAGCCAATGGAGTATTTCTGAAGTGTAGTCACTGTTGTAATGTGGGAAACGTGGCAACCAACTTGCGCACAGCAAGACCCACAAACAGGAATGAGATAGTGATCAGATAATGTTTTAGTGATATTGGTTGGGGATAAATATTGGCCAGCACACCAGGGATACTCCCCTGCTCTTCTTACAATAGTGCCATGGGATCTTTTAAGTCCAGCTGAGAGAGCAGACCGGGCCTCGATTTAATGTGTCATCCGAAAGATGGCACCCCCGACAGGGCATCACTCCCTCAACACTACACTGGAGCGTCAGTGCAGATTATGTTCCTAAGTCTCTGGAGTGAGACTTGAACTAGTGACCTTCTAACTGCGAGGGGAGAGTGAGCCAGTGACCTTCTGACTGCGAGGGGAGAGTGAGCCAGTGACCTTCTAACTGCGAGGGGAGAGTGAACCAGTGACCTTTTGACTGCGAGGGGAGAGTGAATCAGTGACCTGACTGCGAGGGGAGAGTGAACCAGTGACCTTCTGACTGCAAGGGGAGAGTGAACCAGTGACCTGACTGCGAGGGGAGAGTGAATCAGTGACCTGACTGCAAGAAGAGAGTGAACCAGTGACCTTCTGACTGCGAGGGGAGAGTGAGCCAGTGACCTTCTGACTGCGAGGGGAGAGTGAACCAGTGACCTTCTGACTGTGAGGGGAGAGTGAACCAGTGACCTGACTGCGAGGGGAAAGTGAACCAATGACCTTCTGACTGTGAGGGGAGAGTGAACCAGTGACCTGACTGCGAGGGGAGAGTGAACCAGTGACCTTCTGACTGCGAGGGGAGAGTGAACCAGTGACCTGACTGTGAGGGGAGAGTGAACCAGTGACCTGACTGTGAGGGGAGAGTGAACCAGTGACCTGACTGCGAGGGGAGAGTGAACCAGTGACCTTCTGACTGCGAGGGGAAAGTGAACCAATGACCTTCTGACTGTGAGGGGAGAGTGAGCCAGTGACCTTCTGACTGCGAGGGGAGAGTGAGCCAGTTACCTTCTGACTGCGAGGGGAGAGTGAGCCAGTGACCTTCTGACTGCGAGGGGAGAGTGAACCAGTGACCTTCTGACTGCGAGGGGAGAGTGAACCAGTGACCTTCTGACTGCGAGGGGAGAGTGAACCAGTGACCTTCTGACTGCGAGGGGAGAGTGAACCAGTGACCTTCTGACTGCGAGGGGAGAGTGAACCAGTGACCTTCTGACTGCGAGGGGAGAGTGAACCAGTGACCTGACTGCGAGGGGAGAGTGAACCAGTGACCTTCTGACTGCGAGGGGAGAGTGAACCAGTGACCTTCTGACTGCGAGGGGAGAGTGAACCAGTGACCTTCTGACTGCGAGGGGAGAGTGCTACTCACTGAACCATGGCTGACAAATGCTTGTGATATTTTAGTCTTCACAATGTGCCTTTTAGAGCAGATACATGTTACCTGTGCTGCCGATGTCCCATTATCGGTATGAAAGAGGCAAAGCTTGAGCCTTGGCGGTGCCCAAGAACTGTCATCAGAGGCAGCACCAACACAGGTCTGCGTTGCACCATCAGCCCCAGTTGAGTCTGGTGGCCCATTGGTTTCTGGATTGAGACTATGGTCCTACTGGGACCTAGCTCTCTTGCCATGATATGAAATCTCCTGTAGTGGCTCATCTGGGGTCTGTGCATCTATTTTGGTACCAGATGCATTTAGAGCAGGCCTGTCATAATAGTGTAGCTCACCCTCATTAGAAGGTGCTAATTGAGACCCAGCTAAATAATATTTTGTAATGAGTGACTGGTATAATGAGAGCTCCACTTATTGCCATCAGCAGATGTGAGTGTGCCTGTTGGCTGCCACTTTGTCATGTCTGTGTTGCTGTGCTGGGCTCATTATTCACAATCTTCAGTTTGTACACTGCAATATTACACACCAATTGCAGCATTTCACACTTTGAACATTCCCAGCACATACTGAAGAGCTCGTTTTCATATTGATTCAACTAGTCACAGTCTTTGATCACTCATTACCAAATCTCTCTCAAATCTCAGTCTCTAGGATCCTGCTTCTATTTAACCTTTCTCTAAGATTTTGTACTTTGGGGAGAATTTGCTTTCTCTCAACCTTACTCTTGGATCTTTCTGTCTCTTGGAATTTGTTCTTGGTTCTTGCTTGCTGATCTGGCTCTCTGTCTGACCATTCTCAAATCTATGATCTTACCCTTTCAGATTTATCAAGGCCAATGGTTCTTGCCATTTATTGGATTTCTCTCTCAGATCTCTCTCACATCAGGCGCATGGGAACACCACCACCTCCAAGTTCCCCTCCAAGTTACACACCATCCTGACTTGGGAAATATATCGCCGTTCCTTCATCGTCGCTGACTCAAAATCCTGGAACTCCCTCCCTAACAGCACTGTGGGAGCACCTTCACCACACGGACTGCAGCGGTTCACCACCACCTTCTCATGGGCAATAAATGCCGGCCTTACCACATCCCAAAACAAATTTTTAAAAATTGCACACTTTCTCTTGGACACTGCTGTAATGTAGGAACGTAGCAGTCAATTTTTGTACAGCAAGGTCCCACAAACAGCAATTAAATAACAGATCATCTGATTTAGTTGTTGGTTGAGGGATATATACTGCACTGGAGTGTCAATCTGGATTCTGTGCTGTCTAGAGGAGGACTTGAACCCACAACCTTCTGGGTCAGAGGTGAGAGTGCTCCCAACTGAGCCAAGGCTGACGCCCAGTCAGTGCCTTCAGGAGACAAGGGGATAATCCTCTGATCTGCCCGCCTCTCTAATCTGACATGAAACTCTGGAGCTCAGCCCTTGACACACCATGTTGGCCATATACCAGCTTTCCCCGTGGGCGGCTGTATCTGACACTAAAGTGCTGTCCCAGTGTGCTGTTAGCTTCCGTTTCCTGAACTCGGGCTCCCACTGATCAATTGTTGGTGTGTCGGCCTGTTGGTGAAGTCGCGCCTTGCATTAGTTGATGCCGAGGCCTTTATATCAGCACAGGCCTCGCTTCTGCAGCTTGACGTATCTTTTGGAGGAGCCTCATCTTCCTGCTTGTGATTCACGCGTGCGCCTGGCATCATCATCCGTCCCTGCTCAGGGTCCGCTGCCCTGTCACAGTCCGAAAGCTGTGTATATCGGTCACACTTATTAATGGTTGGTACAAGCTGGTTTTCTCTCCGGTTTTTTTCTGGGTACTGACTCTTGATGGGAGACTGGGTAAGGTGGCAATAGGGAGATAGAAGACAGAGAAACTAGGCAAGGGGGCAGGACAGCGAGGTCAAAGAGAGACAAACGGGAGACCGGGAGAGATCACACTGGGTGGGAGAGGGAAAGATGAGCGAAAGAGATGAGAGACTGCGATGGAGGGAAGCAACACTCAGGAGATGGAGATTGCTCAAGAATCCGTGCCCCATTCCGGCACACACCATCTACTGACTGAAGAGGTGGCAGCAAGATCATCCTCACACTCACTCACTCTCTCACTCACACACACTCACACTCATACACTCACTCCCACACACTCTCACACTCACACTCACACAACACACAGACTCACACATACATACTCGTGTACACACACTCATTCACAGAACGTACGCTCACATACACTCACTTTCACACACACTCATACTCACTCACACACAGCACACACACTTACACACACACTCACTCACTCACTCACACACAGCATACACACTCACACATTCACTCACTCACACTCACTCACATTCACTCACTGACTCACTCACACTCACTCACTCACACAGCACACATGCTCACACACACACACACACTCACTCACTCACACTCACTCACCCTCACACACACAGACACGCTCACTCACACACACACTCACTCACTCTCTCACTCACTCACTCTCACACACGCTCACTCACACACACTCACTCACTCACACAGCACATACGCTCATTAACACAACAAACACTCACTCACACACACTCACTCGCACAGCACACTCAGTCACACAGAGCACACGCTCACACTCCCACACATTCACTCACACACACCCCCTCACTCACTCTCATACACACTCACTCACACACATTCACTCACACACACACATTCACACTCACTCACACACACTCACTCACACACACACTCATTCACTCACTCACTCAGCACACAAACTCACGCACTCACTCATACGCTCACTCACACAACACACACACTCTCACTCACACTCACTCACACACGCTCACTCACACTCACTCACTCACACAGCACACACACTCACTCACACACACTCACACTCATTCACACATTCACACACTCACTCGCACAGCACACTCACAGTCACACAGAGCACAAACTCACACACGTTCACTCACACACACTCACTCACACAGCACACTCACAGTCACACAGCGCACAAGCTCACACACACACTCACACACGTTCACTCACACACACTCACTCGCACAGCACACTCACTCACATACTCACACTCACTCACACAGTCAGTGTGTAATTATTGGTATAAGAGCGGAGATTGGAATCGGGGAGGAGAGGAGGTCGGGACGGGCGAGGTCCGGAGGTCGGGACCTGTGAGGAGCGGACAGACGAGGCACGGAGGAGCGGAGAGGTCGGAGCCCAGTGGTGGAGCAGTGTGGACAAGACCAAGGGAAGGCGCAGCACGGGCCAATAGCGAGGCTGTGAGGCCGTCAGGCTCACATTGTGTACTATGAATGCCACGTTGAGAGAGGTCCTGTGGGAAGGAGGACAGTAGGGGTATGTTTGAGTGTGTGTGTATGTATTGGCACATATGGCAGAGCCTGGTTTCCCTTGTGCTACCCCTTGCCACTGGAACAAGACCTTGCTCCGTCAAGTCCATGTGGTGGCTGGTGTGCAACGGCCACCCCACGTTAAAAGAATCCACGCGCAGGCATTTTCCACCATTTAAAATGAGTTCATCAGTCACCTGAGTGGTCATTTTTAGTGTGGAAGCAAGTCATCCTCGACCCCGAGGGACAGCCTATGACGATGAAAGGTTTTTGATTCCGTTGCCCACACACAGGACACTTCTCCTCCGAAGCGTGCCTTGGAGAGAGTGCTGTGTGGCCTTCCCGCTTTGGGCTGGAAAGAACCCAAACAGTCCCGGCATCTTGCTGGAGGCCTACGCACATTCTCCCTGACTCCACACTGTGAGACCAAAGAGGGAGGTGGGCTGCAGGAACCACAAGGAGGGGAGGAGTGCACGGTGACAGTCCGAGCAGGGGTGGAGGAGGGAAATTATGATGGGGGCTTTGAGGCGGGACTAGGCCTCACCACCTGAATATCCCTTCATGCTCCACCCAGTTTCACCGACGGATCAGAAAACCCGGGGCCCAGAGGAATTCTCCTCCACAGTGTGTCGGTGTGTGCACCTGGAGATATTGGGCAAGGAAAATTGCACAACAGCGTAAAGCTCTGATACCACAGCAACTCATTCTCATCGGCCATTTCCGTCCTACAAGCTGGCTCCGCTGATGTATTTATCTTGCGCCCCTCCCCCATATTACTATTTAACACATCTCGCACAAAACTAAAGGAATAATCGCGTTTCCACTCAGAAAATAAATTCAGAGCAGCTGCCAGATTGGCCCGGTCGGTACATTTTCTGATTGGCCGATCTCTTGGCCTGGAGTCTCATTCCAACACATGGGCTTTTCAACCAGGAAAAGAGACAGCTGAGAACTGATCGTCTAGAGGGGCCTAATGTAGCAATTGGCACGGAGGTTAAACCAAAATATTACCGTAAGCTAACCAGTAGGAGTAGGGACAGGGGGCACAGGTTCAAGCTAGGCAGGGGCACCTTGGGGACTGACATCAGGAGGATCCTCACCCAGAGCGCGATCAATATTTGGGCAGAGGGGTGGCGATGATAAACCCTGGAATCACTTAAGAAACAAGTAGATGCAGCCGTGGAGGGGGAGTGTAGGGTTGATCTGGATGGATGAACTCAGCTGGACAAAGTGGCCTTCCTCATCCAGAAGTATCTTCTGAGTCTTGTGTTTTGTACTAAAGTTTTTAGCCAGATATCCAAGGCTGGCACTGAATTATTAAATCCCAACACCCATTGCCTTTCCTCCTGTTCTCGCCTCTCCTGAGCGCGCTTTTGCTGGATCACAGTTCCACAGCACTGCCCGCCTGCTTCCTCACCCAAGTGCCCAACTCTTTGGCCGCAATTTTCCCTGCCGGGGCAGGAGAGACACAAGCTGCGACACCGCTCCTGGCTCCATGTCAGCCTCCCCCGATTGGGCTTGTTCTGCCCCACCCTGCGAGGTTCCAGGCCAATTAAAAGGGAGCAGGTCTGGTGATGTCATCTGATAACGCGTCATCAGCCAGTTGCCTTTAAGGGACCTTGACCACATTCATTTTGACATTTGTGTTGTCAGTATTCTGCAGCACTGAGATGCTGCAAACAGTGACAGAGGTGCACAAAATGCAAGGTTTCACCCAGACTCTCCTACGACTCCCTCCATATGCTTATGGAGGGAGTTACAGCATGCAGGGAGTTTCTCTTCCCTTCTAATGGGCAGAAGAGACCTCCCCATGACACCAACAAAGGCTGGTTGCACATTACACAGGAGGGCACAAGCAGGGATGTGTTCAGGAGGAGTTGGCTGCAGTGGCACAAACCTTTCAATGATCTCAGTAGATCACAAAATGTTACTGCAAAGCCACACTCAACCTCATCCTGCTGTGCCACTCATCACATCCCCATCACTCTGCCTTCCCTACCCTACTCCTGCACATCCTTACTCACACCAACTTACCTTGCACCTCCACCCATCCCTCTCTCTCTATCTACATTATTACTTCCCCATCTCACGAGCCACCCCTCACACACCCTCATCCTTGTCTAAGCATACCAACTAACAACACACAAGGGGAAGCACATGGACGCTATCGCCAATGCTGATGTAAAGTTTCTGCTAATGTGTTGTCAAACATTGAAATCCTTATTTTCAACACTTTGCCTTCTTGGACAGATCTGTGCGAACCTTTGGAAGTGGCTTAGTGACTTGCAGTGAATGGTGAGTCATAAATGTGAAAGGAACAGGTTGGGCATTGCAGGGAAGCTTTAAGGTGCTGGTGTGGGGCGGTGCCTGGCACATCACGTGGCAGCCAAGGTGTACAGCGAGAAGTGAAGTAAATGTGGCCATGGTGAGGCCATCCCTAACGTCCCGGGGAACAATGTGGTCAGGTACTGATGCCCTGTGCCCTGTGCAGCATCAGGTGATTGTGGAGAAAGTTGGTGTTGTTACTGGTGATGCTGGTATGTTTGGTGATGTTGGTGGTGGGGCTGATCGTGGTGGGATTCTGAGATTTTTTTCTCGGACACCGATGCTGCTGGAATTAATGGCAGGTGAAGTTGAGATGACAGAAGTGATCTGTCAATGGTGAGAGTGGTTAGTCCAAGGAGGTGACAATGGATAGAGAGTTCTCTCCAAACACTCCAAGCCTCCACAAGGCTGAAAAGTGTCTTCCAAATCCTGAAGGTTCCAGTTTCTAAGATTGGAAATTGAACAGCTGTGAAATGGTAGCTTTCATAGCATTTCTGCTGCTATCAATTAATCAAAGCAATCCCTCTAGATTCTTGGGAATCCGATACACCTACCTGATGTATACCTCGAGGGACGGTAACCCCGTGAAAAACTTGGTAAAATGGTTAGGACCTGGAAAAATGCTGCTTAAATAGCTTTAAGCAGCTTCTTAACTATCGCAATTACCTGACACACCACTTAGTGACAGGTCTGCAAACCATAGGCAGAGCCGGCACTTGGGAAATTCACAAGGAGGCGGGTTCAGAGCGGAACTCCGCCCCGCTGACAATCACGGCCATTTTGACAGTGGGCCCGCCTCCAAACTCACACTCGCAGGGCTGGTAAGATTCCGGCCTTTGTGTCAGCCCTGAAAGTGGTTATTTGCTGACTATTCGCCCATGTAAGTCACCACAGCCGATCCTCATCTAGTTCTCACTTGGCATGAAGTGTCCAGCAGGAGTGAGTAGATTCCCATCAGAACATAAGAACATAAGAAATCAGAGCAGGAGTAGGCCACCTGACCTCTCGAGCCTGCTCCGCCATTTAATAAGATCATGGCTGATCTGATTTTGGGCTCAGCTCCATTTCCCTGCCCGCTCCCCATAACTCTTTCGTCCCTTATCGCTCAAAAATCTGTCTATCCCGGCCTTAAATATATTCAATGATCCAGCCTCCACAGCTCTCTGAGGCAGTGAATTCCACAGATTTACAACCCTCTGGGAGAAGAAATTTCTCCTCATCTCAGTTTTAAATGGGCAGCCCCTTATTCTGAGACTCTGTCCCCTAGTTTTAGTTTCCCCTATGAGTGGAAATATCCTCTCTGCATCACTTTGTCGAGCCCTCTCGGTGGGCCCAAGTTTCGAGCCATGGCTAGAACGGCGCAGTCCCGACTTGGACGCCCGTTTTTCGCGCCACAAACTGCGCCTGAAAAAACCTCCAGATTCTCCACCTCCCTGCAGGTCCTCTGGCCCTCGGCACAGCGCAGCAGGAGCTGTAGGGGGCAGAGCCAGGTCCCTGCGCTGAAAACAGTGCCGGGACCTCTGTACATGCGCGCTACAGTGGGCGCGCAAGTGCAGTAGCTCCAGGCGCCCGAAACTGTGTGGGAGGAGCCCGAAGCCCTGGCCGAATGGCCTCACTGGGGCTGCGTGAATAAGGCTCCTCCCACGGCCAGCTCCTGCTTCCTCCCGACCCGACTCGACTCCCGCTTCCCCCCCTCCCCCCCACCTCCGGACCCGACCCGACTCCCGCTTCCCCCCCTCCCCCCCACCTCCGGACCCGACCCGACTCCCGCTTCCCCCCCTCCCCCCCACCTCCGGACCCGACCCGACTCCCGCTTCCCCCCCTCCCCCCCACCTCCGGAGCCGACCCGACTCCCGTTTCCTCCCCCCGCCCCCCCCCGCCCCCGGACCCGACCCGACCCGACCCGACCCGACTCCCGCTCCCCCCCCCCGCCCCCGGACTGGATCCGACCCGACTCACGCTTCCCCCCCCACCCGGACTGGATCCGACCCAACTCACGCTTCCCCCTCCACCCGGACTGGATCCGACCCGACTCACGCTTCCCCCCCCACCCGGACTGGATCCGACCCGACTCACGCTTCCCCCCCCCCACCCCCCCCGGACTGGATCCGACCTGACCTCCCTCCCTCCGACCTGACCTCCCTCTCCCTCCCTCCCCCCGACCCGAACCGAACCGACCTCCCTCCCACCACCCCGCCGACCCGACCCAATGCCACCTACCTGTAAATCTGGTGCTGGGGACGGGCCCTGCCCGAAGTCTCGGGCCCGGCCCGTTCAGCTCCCTCCCCCTTCTCCTTTCCCCCCCTTCTCCTTTCCCCCCCCCATCTCCTTCCCCCCCATCTCCTTTCCCCCCCATCTCCTTCCCCCCCATCTCCTTTTCCCCCCCATCTCCTTTCCCCCCCATCTCCTTTCCCCCCATCTCCTTTCCCCCATCTCCTTTCCCCCCATCTCCTTTCTCCCCTTCTCCCCTTTATCCCCTTCTCCCCCCCCTCCCCTTCTCGCCATTCCTCCCCCTTCTCCCTCTTCCCTCCCTCTGCTCCCCCCCTCTCTCCCTCTACCCCCCTCCTCCCCCTCTCCTCGCTGTCAGAAACACAGACACTGACAGACAGAGAATGAGAGACACAGACAGTCAGACAGAGAGATAAAGACACTGACAGAGACACACTGGGGGGGACATCCCAGCACGCTGTTGGAGGGCTCCCAGTGCTGCAGTCGGTAAATAGAAAATGTTTTATTTATTGATTTAAAAAAAAAATTATTTCTTATTAATTTTTTTTGATTGATTTATTGGTTGATTTATTGATGTATTTATCATTTATTATTGATGATGGCTCTTTATTTGTAAAACTGAAGTGTTTAATGTTTGTAAACTTCCCTTTAAACCCCCCCCCATTCCCTACGCCTGATTTGTAACCTACGCCTGATTTTCTAAAGTGTAGACAAGGTTTTTTCGAGCGTACAAAAATCTTCACTTACTCCATTCTAAGTTAGTTTGGAGTAAGTTTTCACTGACGAAACTTTGAAAACAGGCGTAAGTGGCCGGACACGCCCACTTTTGAAGAAAAAAATTCTGTTCCAAAGTGAAACTGTTCTAACTGACTAGAACTGGAGCAAACTAAATGACGAGAATTCCGATTTCTAAGAAACTCCGTTCTACACCAGTTGCTCCTAAAAATCAGGAGCAAATCATGTGGAAACTTGGGGCCATTATCTTATATGTTTTGATAAGATCACCTCTCATTCTTCTGAACTCCAATAAGTATAGGCCCAACCTACTCAACCGATCATTATAAGTCAACCCCCTCATCTTCGGAATCAACCTAGTGAACCTTCTCTGAACAGCCTCCAATGCAAATATATCCTTCCATAGATACGGAGACCAAAACTGCATGCAGTACTCCAGGTGTGACCTCACCAATACCCTATACAGTTGTAGCAGGACTTCCCTACTTTTATACTCCATCCCCTTTGCAATAAAGGCTAACATTCCATCGACAATATCACCACTTTCAGTTTTCAAGGGGCCTACATCGCTCCTGACCATCCTTTTCTTCCTAAACATTTTTTGTGTTGATTTTGATATCCCTTGCAAGTTTCTTTTCATACTCCCTTTGTGTAGCTCTTATTGTCTGTTCTGTCACCCTTTGCTGGTCTTCGTATCGTTCCCATTCACCAGGATCTGTGACACTTTTTGCATTTTTGTATGCGTTTTTTTTAGTTTTATGATGTCTCTTACCTCTTTCGTCGTCCATGGCTGTTTTTTTGGCATTCTTTTTTGAACACCTCCCACTGATCTTCTGTCATTTTACCCATCAACAGATTTGTCCAGTGTACTGTGGGCAGTCTCTATCTCTGCCTTACCCAAATCTAGAATCTTCGTCGCTGTTTTGTGTTCCTCCCTTTCAAATGCTACAGTGAACTCGATCATGTTATGATTGTTATTGGATAAATGGCCACGGATAGTTAGGCTGTTAACTAAATCTGGCTCATTACTCATTACTAAATCTAATATCATTTGCCCTCTTGTTGTCTCTAGGATGCATTGTTGTAGAAAACTATCCCAGGCATACTCACGAAATTCATTACTTTTCTGACAGGTGCTAGTCTGCTTATCCCAATCTATATGAAAGTTAAAATCCCCCATTAAAACCACTATGCTTTGACTACACGCTTGTCTAATCTCTACAGTTATACAATCTAGCACTTCTCAGCTGCTACCAGGGGGCCTATACACAACTCCCACTACAATCTTAAATTCTTTCCTATTTCTTAATTCTACCCATAGTCTCCACTACCTGCTTACCTCTTGTTATATCCTCTCCTATCATTGAAGTGACTTCACCCTTAATCACTAGGGCTACTTCTCCTCCTTAGCAATTTTCTCTATCTATCCTGTACAACTTATAACCTGTATATTTACTTCACCTGCTCTTTCCTCACAGCGGTGCAAATTTTTCTTTGGCAAGATCACCCGCTATTTTTGATGAGAGCGAGGGAATCAGCTGGTCAGAGTGGGACCTGGGAAATCGAGGGGAGGACGGTCAGCACAGGAACAAAGGAGCAGCGTCCGGGGCTGGTAGAAGAGGAGGAAGGTGTAATGATGGAGGTCAGTAGGACAGGGAGGTAACAAGGATGAGTGCCTGTGAGAGCCCTGTGTCCGGGTACAGAAGGAGGCATAGATCCCTCACTGGCGGGGACCCAGAGAAGCCCACAGAGCAAAGAAAGGGTCTGCATAGAGAGCAGAGCGCGTAGAAAGTCATGCAGTTAGACTGAGATAGGCAACTTGTACAGCACTTCAGCCCCAGAAAACATTTGCAGAGGCAAAAGAGAGAGAGTGAGAAAAACTAGTGAAGCAAAAACAAGAAAAGATCAATCAGGGAATAGAAGTGTAAAAGGAAATAGAGATAAACTGGTGGAGGAAAGGGGAGAGAACGAGAGGGGAAGGAGAAACGGCAAGTGAAGAAGCAGAGATTTTTATTGCAGACTTACCACTATGGGTATACATAGACGGAGGGGCCTGACCAGGACCCAGCCCGAAAATGTTTGAGAACTGCTGACTCAAATAGTTTTGTCCAACTTATTGTAAATGTTGACAATTGGCTTCAGTCTGCCTTGAGTGGAGTCATGTGGGCAGGCCTCCAGTGCCTGAGGAGGACTGTGTGATAAATGTAATGCACGGAGTAATTTTTAGCCCTATATTGTGGGTGCCTGTGAAAACCAGCCATTCCCACTTGCTGCTCAGTAACACCTTATCTACCTGTCCTGTTACCTTCAGGGATCTGTGGACATGCATTCCAAGGTCCCCCTGTTCCTTTACATTTCTTAGTATCCTACCATTTATTGTGTAATCGCTTGCCTTGATAGCCCTCCCCAAATGCATTACCTCACACTTCTCCGGATTGGATTCCATTTGCCACGTTTCTGCCCACCTGACCAGTTCATTGATATCTTCCTGCAGTCTACAGTTATCATCCTCACTATCAACCACTTGGCCAATTATTGTATCATTTGCAAACTTCTTAATCATGCCCCCTACATTGAAGTCTAAATCATTGATATACACCACAAAAAGCAAGGGACCCAGTACTGAGCCCTGTGGAACCCCACTGGAAATAGCCTTCCAGTAACAAAAATACCCGTCTACCGTTACCCTTTGCTTCCTGCCATTGAGCCAATTTTGGATCCAACTTCCCACTTTCCCTTGGGCTTTTACTTATTTGAGCAACCTGTCACGTGGGACCTTTCAAAGGCTATGATAAAATCCATGTAGTCTACATCAAATGCACAACCCTCATTGAGCCTCCTCGTTACCTCTTCAAAAAATTAAATCAAGTTAGTCAGACACGACCTTGCCTTAACAAATCTATGCTGACTGTCCTTAATTAATCCTTTCTAAATGAAGATTTATCCTGTCCCTCAGAATTTTTTCCAATAATTTTCCCACCACCAAGGTTAGGCTGACTGGCCTGTGCTTACTCGGGCCTATCCCTTTCTCCCTTTTTAAACAGTGCCCAGTGTTAGCACCCCTCCATCCTGTGGCCAGAGAGGACTGGAAAATGATGGGCAGAGGTTCCGCTATTTCCTCCCTTGCCGCTCTTAACAGTCTGGGATACTTTTCATCTGGGCCTGGAGATTTATCTACTTTCAAAGATGCTAAACCTCTCAATACTCCCTGGATCTCGGGACTGCAGCAGTAATACTTACACACAGTGGAACTGCAGCAACAACAGAGTTCAGGTGCAAGGTCAGAAAGTCCGAGCTGGGAGCAGGTTTGATTCCAGGGTTGTTGAGCAGACCTGCCGTAGCCTGAGGCCTGGGTGGAGATCAGCGAGAGTCCGAGGATGGGCCGGGAACAAGTGTCAATACCAAGGTCATCTTTCCTCCTCTTCCTTTTGACCACAGTGATGTCCTGCACTATAATGTCCTTACACAATACCACAAATCCACACGAGGCACATTCTATGGACAAGGTCACTCTATGACCTGAACCTTTATTTACAGGACCAAGAAGTGATGATCCTGCGTGGGACCTCCCTTTATATACCTGGATGACCAGGTGAGGAGTGTCTCCCACAAGTTCACCCCCTGTGGTCAAGGTGTGCATTTCTTACGTATATACAGTATTGCAGTGTTGTTACATAAGGTTACATACATGACATCACCTGCCCCTCAACATCTTATTGGGATCACAGGTTAAGTCTCTCGGGTGGTCTGCACTCTCTCGTGGAGCGCCGCAGTTGGGGCTCTGGTTGTTGAGCCTTGCCGTGAGTGTCAGTCATCTGTGGTGATTCCGGCCTGTCCGGGCTGACTGCCGGGACTGTGCATACTGCTGAATGTTCTTGTTGCTCATTCACTGGCGGTGGTGTGAGCACCATCTTCCTCATGTTCCTCAGTGTCCATGGCGAACATTTTTTTAACTTGGTCCAGATGCTTACGGCATATCTGCCCATTGTTAAGTTGAACCATGATGACCCTGTTCGCCTCTTTGTCTATTACAGTACCCTCAAGCCACTTGGGCCCCACGGCATGATTGAGGACAAATACGGGGTCATTTATTTCTAGACATCTCCCCCTTGAATTTTGGTCATGGTACTCGTTTTGGGACTGGCGCTTGTCCTCAACTATGTCGGTCAGGACTGGGTGAATGAGGGACAACCGAGTTTTGAGTGTTCGTTTCATAAGTAGCTCAGCGGGCGGGACTCCCGTGAGCAAGTGCGGTCGGGACCTATAGGCCAGCAGGAGGCGCAATAGGCGGCATTGAAGGGAGGGTCCTTGAATCCTGAGCATGCCTTGTTTAATGATTTGGACACCACATTCCAGCTGGCCATTGGAGGCTGGCTTGAACGGTGCTGTCCTGACATGGTTGATGCCATTGCCCGACATGAATTCCCGGAATTCGTAGCTCGTGAAACATGGGCCATTATCGCTAACAAGGATGTCCAGCAAGGCGTGGGTTGCAAAGACCGCACGTAGACTCTCTACAATGGTGGATGTCATGCACGAATTCAAAATGATGCACTCGATCCATTTCGAGTATGCATCTACCACAATGAGAAACATTTTATCCATGACCGGACCCGCGTAGTCTACATGAATACGTGACCATGGCCTGGTGGGCCACGGGCTGAACGGGGCCTCCCTGGGGGCATTACCCAGCTGGGCACACGTCGTGCACCTGCGAACACAGTGTTCCAGGTCTGAATCAATTCCCGGGCCAAACATGTGACCGGGCAATGGCCTTCATCAGCACAATGCCTGGATGCTCACTGTGGAGTTCCCTGATGAATGCCTCCCTGCCCCTCTGGGGCATGACTACCCAGCTGCCCCATAGTAGGCAATCGGCTTGGATGGAGAGCTCATCCATCCACCTGTGAAACGGTCTGACCTCCTCAGGGCATGCTCCGTGTGCGGGCGCCCAATCCCCAGTCAGGACACATTTCTTAATCAGAGATAGGAGGGGGTCTCTGTTGGTCCAGATTTTGATCTGGCGGGCTGTGATGGGAGAGCCTGCGCTGTCAAAGGCATCAACGGCCATGACCATCTCAGCGCTTTGTTCCGCTTCCCACTCGGTGGTGGCCAGTGGAAGCCTGCTGAACGCAATTTTCAGTGCCAGGCCAGTGCCAGATGGAGTAGTCACAAGCAGCCAGCGTGAGCCCATCGCGTTGGCATTGACAGCCTTGCTGTCTAACAACAGGGATGTTAACGGCTTGTGGTCCGTTTCGAACCTCCTGCCAAAAAGGTACTGATGCATTTTTTTTACACCATAGACACATGCGAGTGCCTCCTTCTCAAGCATCCCATATTCCCGTTCTGCTTGAGAGAGCGACCTGGAAGCATAAGCCACAGGTTGTAGTTGACCCTCAGCATTACTCTGCTGCAACATGCACCCAACCCCATAGGACAATGCATCACATGTCAGAACCAATTTCTTACAGTGGTCGAACAGGGTCAAAAACTTATTTGAACAAAGTAGGTTCCGCGCCCGATTGAAAGCCCATTCTTGACAGTCCCCCCAAAACCAATCACAACCCTTACGCAGGAGCACGTGAAGCGGCTCCAACAATGTGCTTAAGTTCGGCAGAAAGTTCCCGAAATAGTTCAAGAGTCCCAGAAATGAACGCAACTCCGATGTGTTGCCAGGCCTGGGCGCTCGTCGAATCGCCTCTGTTTTGGATTCGGTGGGCCAAATCCCATCTGCAGCAACCTTCCTGCCCAGAAACTTAACCTCAGGAGCCAAAAACACACATTTAGACTTCTTGAGTCGCAGGCCTATCCGGTCCAGTCGGCGTAGCACCTCCTCCAGGTTGTGGAGGTGTTCCTCGGTGTCACGACCCGTGATAAGGATGTTGTCCTGAAATACGATTATTCCAGGAATGGATTTGAGCAGGCTCTCCATGTTTCTTTGAAAAATCGGGGCGCTGATCGAATGCCAAACGGGCACCTGTTGTAAACAAACAGTCCCTTGTGCGTGGTGATGGTGGTCAGTAGTTTAGATTCACCGACCAGTTCTTGGGTCATGTAGGCTGAAGTGAGATCCAACTTGGTAAACAACTTGCCACCTGCCAGCGTGGCGAAAAGATCCTCCGCTCTCGGGAGCGGGTATTGGTCTTGTAGGGACACCTGATTGATAGTGGCCTTGTAGTCGCCACAGATCCCGACAGAACCATCCACTTTTAGGACGGGAATGATGGGGCTCGCCCAGTCGCTGAATTCAACGGGCGAGATGATGCCCTCTCTCAGCAAACGGTCCAATTCGCTCTCAATTTTCTCCCGCATCACATATGGCACCGCTCTGGCTTTTTGGTGCACTGGTCTGGCATCCGGGGTGATGCGTATCACTACTTTGGTACCTTTGAACGTCCCGACGCCAGGTTGGAATAGTGACTCAAATTGTTGTAGGACTTGTGAGCACGAACTTCGCTCCACAGATGACATTGCGTGCACATCCCCCCATTTCCAGTTCATCTCAGCTAACCAGCTCCTTCCCAACAGTGCGGGACCATTGCCCGGGACAATCCAGAGCGGCAGCCGGTTCACTGATCCATTGTGTGTGACCGCCATTATTGCACTGCCTAGTACTGGAATGATTTCTTTGGTATACGTCCGTAGTTGTGTCTCAATGCGTTCTAGTTTGGGTCTACTGGCTTTGAGTGGCCATAGCTTTTCGAATTGTTGAACGCTCATGAGTGACTGGCTGGCCCCCGTGTCCAGCTCCATGCGTACAGGGATGCCGTTTAATAAAACCTTCATCATCATTGGTGGCGTTTTGGTATATAAGCTGTGAATGTTTGCCACATGAACCCACTGAACTTCAGCATCCATTGATTTGCCCCAAGAGTCATCCTGCCTCACAGACCCAGCTTCTGGTCCATCTGCCTTGTAAATTAGCCTGGTTACAGGCTTCCTGCACATTCGAGCTAAATGGTCACTGAAGTTGCAATTTCTGCAGACAAATTGTTGAAACCTGCAAGTCCTGGCAGAGTGTTTGCCCCCACACCTCCAGCATTAGCTGAGATTCCAATTGTTGTGAACAAAGGAGCTATGACCCGGCATTTCTTGCTGATTGTTCCTTTGACGGTCCTTGAGTACCCTGTTAGTGGGTGTCAATGGCCCCATCCCGAACCGCATTTTCCACTGTGATGGCGTAAATGTCCGTTCAGCCTGTCATTGTCTCTGTTGATAACCTACTCTGGGGTCTATTGATGCCTGGGGTGTGTCGAACTGCTCTTGCCTGCCTGCGGGGCTCTGAGTCGCATTTATGATATTGACTCCCTAATCCCCCGCCACATTGGAGGCAGAATTGCACGCGTATATTATTTTGGTTTCCTCCTCCCCCACCATGAAAGTCTGAGCCATCAACGCCGCCGCTTCCAAAGTCAAGTCCTTGGTCTCAATTAACTTTCAGAAAATCCCTGCATGACCAATGCCCTCAATAAAGAAGTCCCTTAACATCTGCCCCCCCGCAGGCGTCTGTGAACTTACAGAGGCTGGCCAAACGCCGGAGGTCCGCAACGAAGTCCGGTATGCTCTGTCCTTCATGACGTCGGTGGGTATAGAATCTGTGTCGGGCCATGTGTATGCTGCTCGCCGGTTTGAGGTGCTCACCGATTAATTTGCTCTTCAAAAGTTTTGTCCGCCGGCTTTTTGGGTGCTAGTAGGTCCTTCATGAGCGTGTAAGTCTTAGGTCTGCAGCTGGTCAGCAGATGGGCCCTTCGCTTGTCGGCCGCTGCATCTCCCAGCCATTCTTTCGTGACAAAGCTTTGCTGGAGCCTCTCAATGAAATCGTCCCAGCCCTCACCAACACTGTACTGTTCCTCTGTGCTACCGGTGGTCATTCTCGTGGGTCGTTGATTCCCGTTTCTCGTCGCCAATGTAATGTCCTTACTCAATGGCACAAAACTCACACGAGGCACACTCTATGGACAAGGTCACTCTATGACCTGAACCTTTATTCACAGGACCAAGAAGTGATGACCCTGCGTGGGACCTCCATTTATATACCTGGATGACCAGGTGAGGAGTGTCTCCCACAAGTTCACCCCCTGTGGTCAAGGTGTGCATTGCTTAAGTATATATCATATTGCAGTGGTGTTACATAGAGGTTACATACATGACATGCACTATGGCCATGACCCTTTATTTCAGACTCCAATATAAAAAAAACCACTTGTTTTGAGACAAGATGTCTTGGCTGTCCACCTCGATGGGAAACACGGGCAGAATCAGTGGATTAGAATGATTCAGACCCGGTAATACAAGTTCAGACTCAATTGTGGCCTCTCGGACCCAACTTCAGTGACGCTGTACATGGGACGTGGATTATTTCACTGCAGCCAAGTTACACCGATGATGTCACAATACTCAGCACACTGCCATGAAAATGTCACTGATTTATGATGTCACTGATACTGGTGCCTAGCAACCAACATTGGCCTGAGGGATTGGAGACCGGGGGCCGGGTGTGGGGGGGGAGTATTGGAGTGGGGTATGTGTGAGATCGGAGACCTCGTGGGGACGATCGGAAGGAGTGTGGGGTGTCCGATTAGATACGCTGGATCCAGCAGGTAAGTGGAAATGCACTTACGTCCTGGTGTAGGGTGTTCGTTTCCCACTCTACTCTGATTCCTAGACCTCGGGAATTACAGGAAGGACTCCATGTAATGCAAAGTTAGGCTTAAACCGAACCGTTAGTTTATTACACAAAAAACAACTAAAACTTACAGAACAAGACTTCTTAGAGATTGATTGAAGACAATCACCCATCCAGCCAGTTGCAGCTGTTGCCGATTGTTGGTTCGTGGAGCCCGGGAAGATGGTGGGCCCAGGCTTCTTACTTCTCCGCTTATCTCTTCTCCTGCTTGTTTTCTCTTCTCATCGACTCTCTCTTCTTGTTCGTCTTTCTGTTGTTCCCTTCGTGGTCGTTGTTCCTTTGACCTGTTGTTCTGAGGTGTTTTACTTCTGTGAGCCACTTCATATATATCCATTCGATTATACAAGTCTCCTGCTGGGCTGCTTTCAGTTAATGTGTCTGGATGAGTCTCGATGGCTGTGATGATGGGTTTGGATCTGTTTGGAAGGCCACAATTCACACCTCGTTAACCGTTGCTTCCACCACTCATCTGTGCACGGAATCAGCAGGGCCAAAGATAACTCCTTATCTTTTGTGCTTCGCTATCCAAAAATGCATGCCTTGTGGGATTCTTTGTGGTCCTGGACTTTCGCAGACTTGTCGTCTCCATAGGGAACTGGTTTTTCCCTCTGGCCAATTAATCCATGGGCTTCTCTGCTTGATTGTATCAAAACCCTTTGTCTCGATGTTAATCGGGTCTCGCTCCTGACCGCCGTAATTGCATTAATCACTTATGAGTCACCACCTGTCCCAGGTTGGCGCTCTTTCTCCTGCCCAACAGTCCAACAAGTGTAAGAATTTACATGTTTTATGATCAGGGCACAGCAAGAGGCCACGGACTGAAATGGTTTTTGTTTTAAACCATTTCAGTCCGTGGCCTCTTGCTGTACTCTGATCATAAAACGTGTAAATTCTTACACTCCCCCCTTTAATGTCTCTTGTTATAAACTCAGAGACCTTACTCTAGGTGGCTTCTTCTTTATGGGTGTATTGCAGTCTTCAGTCAAATCTCCATATTACATACTTTTTAACAACAAAACAACATTTGGCCTTAATCCATCTGACTTCAGTTTATACTTTTGCAAACACTTTGGCTTTGGTTCATTTTAATAACCCTTCAAGATTCCCTTCCCTCGTCTTTTGCTTTAATTTACAGGACGAGATGAATAGATACAACACTATTACTAACTGTACAATTACTAACAAGTGTGATGCGATTCGAACCCAGGGGGCATCTCAATATTGAGTCCCACATCCCATCATGGAGAGGCAATCATTTCCTCTATTTCCTCTTTTACTGTTTTGCTCTTTTGATGTAATGTGTAATAATGTCTGTGGGACAGCTCGATGTTCTTTAATAGTTCAGTCAAATGTTCGGGTAACGGCAGAATATCATATCCAAAACGCGATATGTATCCCTGGAGGTTCGGTAAAGTATCGTTGACTGTAATATGGATATGTTGGTGGTCTGAGATAGAAATTATCCTTTCTTGTGCTACTTGTGTCTCCATCTGGGGTTTAAAGCAAAGGTAGAATTTGTCACTGGACACCAAGTGTCCTGGTGTACTCTATACCGACTTTCGCTGGTGGTGACACAGTATGTCCCGTTCCCCTTGTACACAACCTGTGGTGGGACATGGTCGTGAGCCGTCACTTCCAAGATACAGCTTATAGACGGCCCGTCCCGTACTTGAACCCACATACCGGCCAGTCGAAAGGATTCAGATGATAGGGGCACAATACCTTGTGTGTATCTCCTCTCTGACATCCCTCCAGACTAGCACTGTTTATTGAGTCTCCCAATTTCACCACATACTGAGAGATTGTATGATGTTTCACATGTACCCCATTCCGAATTACCCCAATGTTTTCCACCTGGTATCCGGTACGGGTCATTGTGATCCATCACCAGTATTCTAAGCACTATCCCCATTATAGGCTGTTTACTCTGACCACAGTTAACCCGGACTGGGTACGCTTCGGAGGCTGACCGTAGCTGGCACGAATTCAGGAGGTTATTGTAGACACTCAAAGCTTTTAGATGCTTGTTACTGACCTACGATGGTACGTGGCCTTGTTTTAATTCCTCTAACGTACTGCGTCCTTCATTTAATAACCAAGCCCCGGGGCCTGATAGTCTGCATCCCAGTGTGCTTAAGGAAGTGGCCCTAGAAATAGTGGATGCATTGGTGATCATTTTCCAACAGTCTATCGACTCTAGATCAGTTCCCATGGACTGGAGGGTAGCTAATGTAACACCACTTTTTAAAAAAGGAGGGAGAGAGAAAATGGTTATTATAGACCGGTTAGCTTGACATCAGTAGTGGAGAAAATGTTGGACACAATCATGAAGGATGAAATAGCAGCGCATTTGGAAAGCAGTGACAGGATCGGACCAAGTCAGCATGGATTTATGAAAGGGAAATCATGCTTGACGAATCTTCTGGAATTTTTTGAGGATGTAACTAGCAGAGTGGACAAGGGAGAACCAGTGGATGTGGTGTATTTGGACTTTCAAAAGGCTTTTGACAAGAGGTTGTTGTGCAAAATCAAAGCACATGGTATTGGGGGTAATATACTGCTGTGGATAGGGAACTGGTTGGCAAACAGGAAGCAGAGAGTCGGGATAAACGGGTCCATTTCAGAATGGCAGGCAGTGACTAGTGGAGTGCCGCAGGGCTCAGTGCTGGGACCCCAGCTCTTTACAATATACATTAACGATTTGGATGAAGGAATAGAGTGTAATATCTCCAAGTTTGCAGATGACACTAAACTGGGTGGCGGTGTGAGCTGTGAGGAGGACGCTAAGAGGCTGCAGGGTGACTTGGACAGATGAGGTGAGTGGGCAAGTGCATGGCAGATGCAGTATAATGTGGATAAATGTGAGGTTATCCATTTTGGGGGCAAAAACACGAAGGCAGAATATTATCTGAATGGCGGCAGACTAGGAAAAGGGGAGGTGCAACGAGACCTGGGCGTCATGGTTCATCAGTCACTGAAAGTGGGCACGCAGGTACAACAGGCGGTAAAGAAGGCAAATGGTATGTTGGCCTTCCTAGCTAGGGGATTTGAATATAGAAGCCGGGAGGTCTTACTGCAGTTGTACAGGGCCTTAGTGAGGCCTCACCTGGAATATTGTGTTCAGTTTTGGTCTCCTAGTGTAAAGAAGGAAGTTCTTGCTATTGAGGGAGTGCAGCGAAGGTTCACCAGACTGATTCCAGGGATGGCTGGACTGACATATGAGGAGAGACTGGGTCAACGGGGGCTTTATTCACTGGAGTTTAGAAGGATGAGAGGGGATCTCGAAGAAACATATAAGATTCTGACAGGACTGGACAGGTTAGATGCAGGAAGAATGTTCCCGATATTGGGGAAGTCCAGAACCAGGGGACATAGTCTTAGGATAAGGGGCAGGCCGTTTAGGACTGAGATGAGGAGAAACTTCTTTACTCAGAGAGTTGTTAACCTGTGGAATTCCCTGCCGCAGAGAGTTGTTGATGCCAGTTCACTGGATATATTCAAGAGGGAGTTAGATATGGCCCTTACGGTTAAGGGGATCAAGGGGTATGGAGAGAAAGCAGGAAAGGGGTACTGAAGGAATGATCAGCCATGATATTGAATGGCCGTGCAGGCTCGAAGGGCCAAATGGCCGACTCCTGCACCTATTTTCTATGTTTCTATGACACACACGTCATTCTGAGCAGCTTGATCTGACGCGTTTCTACCCTCCTTTATTAAAGCATTGATGGTCTCTGCGTGTGTCTCCACCTCAGCTATCATCTCATGCAAATGGATTGTTATTACCTGGTTTTCCTGTAGTTCGTGACCCTCTATGTCACTACCCTCCCCCAGTAATTTCTTTAACTGGTCCCTTAAGGTATTTACTTGGACTTGCAACTGCACGTTGTCTACAGTATTGACCAGTGATGTCCCAGTATTAAACATCGTAGCCACATCATTCATCAGTCCCTTTTTTTGTCTCCTCCAACCCGTCTGGCTGTTGATTATCAGTTTGTACACCTCCCCCTGACTTTTGTCCCGTAATTCTTCTGATAGAATTGCTTAAACATTTCTCTTAACAATCGCTCATAAAACTTTTCCGTTTCTGGCGTGCACCACTGGGGTAATTGTAACTCTGTTAAAGTCAGAATAACCGACGCTACTTTATAATACACAGTATGATACAACATTTTCCCTGTTGGGATTAACACCAGCCCATTCTTAGGCCCGGGTGTTAGACCAGGACATGGAATTTCTTGGTTTGAAATCTCCAGCATTTTAGGGAGAGGTTTTAATCTGCTCGCGATCAGCTCAGTTCCATTGACTGCTTTTGGACGGTTTAAGGTCACACAAGAATCAAAACCCTGCGTCCAATTCATACCCAACCCGGAATCCTGCCATTATCGTTTAAAAACCATCGGCACCTCCCCTGCACTTGTGGCTTGATCCAACCACACTTGTTCCTCCATCCACCATTTCTCCCAACACAATTTCGCCCCTTCTGTTGTTCCTGTGGTCCGCCTGTTTGAACTATTACCTAATTTCTCCCATTCTGTGGCTGCATTAATTTTTTCCCTGTCTGTTTTCCGTAACCACCACTACCCTCCCATGGGGGTAATCCCTTTACATTCCAGACAAACTTGTCTACCCTCTCTCACCCGTAGCTTCCTGGTCATGATGTTTACCCTTGGGCAGGACGCTGATACCTCCCCAAGTTTACCCTCGGTTTGTCTGGAGTACTTGGTCGAATTTGACCCTAACCACCCTGGCCAACTCCCAGTGTGAGCATGGCGTTTGTGTCCTTGTTGCTCCATATCGCTCCCCCTTGAGTTACGGTGGGGCTGGTTCCTCCCATATATGTCTCGGTGTCTTCCCGATCTCCCCATCCTGCGATAATAAGGGCCATCAGCAGGCCTATCCACATCGTCCACCTCATCTCGTATCCCTGGCCCGATCCGCTTCTATAAGGACAAAATGAAAGAAATAACCCTGCTCTGTGAGGGCTCTCCCCCTCACAGGTCCTCCTCCAGTTATACACATATGTTCATTTAGATGATTAAATCACTGCTTTCCTCTTCCTTTACCCCGATGCTTGGGCTTTCGGAGACTCGGGGTGGAGATGGAAGAGGCATCCAGGGCACCCTAGGTCGCGGCACACGACCACTCTGCCTTAATGCTCCGTCCCTTACGTTTCCATCATCATCATCCCACAGCATGGGTGGAAGTCTTACATCGCTCAAACTCACCACAGTTCCTTGGGCCTTGGCCCGCTTTTTACTTCTCTCTCCAGGGTTGTACAGCTTACGTTGCTTTATGTGAAACTATTTTATTTTTTTCGGCAGCTGGATCGCATAGACCATAGGACTTGCCTTGTCTACTATATTATATGGTTCTTTGAACAACGGTTCAAATGCCCCTACTCTGGCATAATACCTGACCATTACTTGATCCCCTACCTTCAATTCCTGTGTAACCCGGGGTTCTAGCAGCAGTTTATTCTGCTGGTGCTGCCTGCCAATATTGTTAGCTGTCTCCCAATGCAGTCCCTTCAGAGTATCATACAGATCTGACAAACCTGTCCCGTGTGACCTCTTTAACCTACGTTCCGGCCAGGACTGGTGCTAGTATGTGAGTCGGAGTCCTCATTGGTCTCCCTGTCATCAGCACATGTGGGGATTGTCCCGTACTTTTAGAGAGACTGGCTTGGTGATTCATCAGTATTAGGGGTAGGATCTCATCCCATTTCTTCGGGGTATCTCCTATCTCCTTCCTAAGCGTCTCTTTAAGGTCCGGTTTGTCCTCCCTACTGGACCTGACGATTGGGGGTTATACGCCACATGCCATTTCCCCTGTATCCCTAACAGCTTTAGGATTGCCTGCATTACCGCTCCGGTGAAATGACTCCCTTGATCTGATTCCACTATCAGGGGCAGTCCCCTGCGAGAGAAAATACTTCTCGCACCAGAATCTTTGCTGTGACTACCGCAGTGGCCGCCCTACAAGGAAAAGTTTCTACCCATTTCGTGAAAAGGTCTACTAACACCAGGCAATATTTATTGCCTCTGCCTGAGGTGGGCAGTGGCCCAATGAAATCTATCTGTATAGACTGCCATGGCCCCTCTACCCTCCTCGTGTGTCCCAACGGAACCTTCCTCCGGTGGGGGTCTGGATTGTTTGCGGCACATACCAGACAATTCTGACAATAATCCCTGACATCACTTCTAACCTCGGGCCACCATCCCACAGCTGCTACTTTATTCCACGTTGTTTCTGGCCCTGGATGTCCAGCCCCTGGACCCCCATGAGCTATCTGCAAGAATTCTTCCCTGCACTGCCCTGGCACGATCTAACAGTCTCCTTTAAACAGCATTCCCTGTCTTACTGCTACGTCTGCGCTCCTGAAGGTCCCGCTGCAGACTTCCCATCTATCTTGTCTCTAATCGCTGCTCTAAGGTCTGCATCTCGTAGCTGAGCCTGTTTTAAATCAGGCGGCAATGGTACTTCTTTGGGCCCCTCTCTGCCTGCTACAGCCATGATCTGTCCACAGTGATTTGGCTCCCAAGGTGTCTCCTGCCCCTGTTTTGGCCAGTGTGTCAGCTTTCTCATTCCCTTTCCACTTGGGCTCTGTCTTAGAGTGTGCTTTGACCTTTTGGATGTAGTAATCCTTCTGGTCCCTACCCGTGACGTCCAGAATGACTTTTAACAAAGGAGCCGTCGCCAACGGCTTCCCGTCTGAGGCCTTAAACACGCGCCGAGCCCACATTGCTAAATACTCTCTACAGCAGTTACACGTCAACATGGAGTTCCAACATATCGTACAGGGAGTTGGGAATTCTCTCGGGTGTGTGTCCACGCACACTACGGCTGCCAGTTTGGCCTGCTGTGCACAAAGTGTTGGGGGGCTTTATGGCTTTTTCTATCCCTGCCTCTGGATTGTAAATCTTTTTCTTTCTTTATTAGTATGTAACCTTTAGCATTGTTGCCAATTTAAGTTTATCTAAGGGTAAGTCATGGCAAGAGAGCTCGGACACGTGTTATGCTCCTCCTGTACTATGTGGGAAGTCAGGCTTGCCACGACTACGTGTGCGGGAAATGTATCCGACTGCAGCTCCTGACGGACCGCATTGCATGAACTCTGGAGCATCCACGATGCTGAGAATGACGTGACTAGCACGTTTAGTGAGTTGGTCTTACCGCAGGAAAAGGGTACAAAGCCAGGTAGGGAATGGAAGACCAACAGGAAGAGCAGTGCAAGGAAGGTAGTGCAGGGGTCACCTGCGGTCATCCCCCTGCAAAACAGATACACCGCTTTGGGTACTGTTGAGGGGGATGACTCATCGGGGGAGCAACAGCAGCCAAGTTCATGGCACCGTGGCTGGCTCTGCTGCACAGGAGGGCAGGAAAAAGAGTGGGAGAGCTATAGTGATAGGGGATTCAATTGTAAGGGGAATAGATAGGCGTTTCTGCGGCTGCAACCGAGACTCCAAGATGGTATGTTGCCTCCCTCATGCAAGGGTCAAGGATGTCTCGAAGCGGGTGCAGGACATTCTAAAAATGGAGGGTGAACAGCCAGTTGTCGTGGTACCAAAGATATAGGTAAAAAACAGGATAGGTCCTACAAGATGAATTTAGGGAGCTAGGAGTTAAATTAAAAAGTAGGACCTCAAAAGTAGTAATCTCAGGATTGCTACCAGTGCCACGTGCTAGTCAGAGTAGGAATCGCAGGATAGCTCAGATAAATACGTGGCTTGAGGAGTGGTGCAGAAGGGAGGTATTCAAATTCCTGGGACATTGGAACCGGTTCTGGGGGAGGTGGGACCAGTACAAACCGGTCTGCACCTGGGCAGGACCGGAACCAATGTCCTAGGGGGAGTGTTTGCTAGTGTTGTTTGGGAGGAGTTAAACTAAAAAGGCAGGGGGATGGGAACCTATGCAGGGAAACAGAGAGAAATAAAATGGAGACAGAAGCAAAAGATAGAAAGGAGAATAGTAAAAGTGGAGGGCAGAGAAACCCAAGGCAAAAAACAAAAAGAGCCACTTTACAGCAAAATTCTAAAGGGTCAAAGTGTGTTAAAAAGACAAGCCTGAAGGCTCTGTGCCTCAATGCGAGGAGTATTCGGAATAAGATGGACGAATTAACTGTGCAGATAGCAGTTAATGGATACGATGTGATTGGCATCACAGAAACATAGCTCCAGGGTAACCAAGGCTGGGAACTCAACATCCAGGGGTATTCAACATTTAGGAAGGATAGACAGAAAGGAAAAGGTGGCGGGGTGGTGTTGCTGGTTAAAGAGGAAATTAATGCAATAGTAAGGAAGGACATTAGCTTGGATGATGTGGAATCGGTATGGGTGGAGCTACGGAATACCAAAGGGAAGAAAACGCTAGTGGGAGTTGTGTACAGGCCACCGAATAGTAGTAGTGAGGTTGGGGACAGCATCAAACAAGAAATAAGGGATGTGTGCAATAAAGGTACAGCAGTAATCATGGGCGACTTTAATCTACATATTGATTGGGCTAACCTAACTGGTAGCAGTGCATTAGAGGAGGATTTCCTGGAGTGTATTAGGGATGGTTTTCCAGACCAATATGTCGAGGAACCAACTAGAGAGCTGGCCATCCTAGACTTGGTGATGTGTAATGAGAAGGGATTAATTAGCAATCTTGTTGTGCGAGGCCCTTTGGGGAAGAGTGACCATAATATGGTAGAATTCTTTATTAAGATGGAGAGTGACAAAGTTAATTCAGAAACTAGGGTCCTGAACTTAAGGAAAGGTAACTTTGATGGTATGAGGCGCGAATTGGCTAGATTAGACTGGCAAATGATACTTAAAGGGTTGACGGTGGATGGGCAATGGCAAACATTTAAAGATCACATGGATGAACTTCAACAATTGTACATCCCTGTCTGGAGTAAAAATAAAATGGGGAAGGTGGCTCAACCGTGGCTAACGAGGGAAATTAAGGATAGTGTTAAATCCAAGGAAAAGGCATACAAATTAGCCAGAAAAAGCAGCAAACCGGAGGACTGGGAGAAATTTAGAATACAGCAGAGGAGGATTAAGGGTTTAATTAAGAAGGGGAAAATAGAGTACGAGAGGAAGCTTGCCGGAAACGTAAAAACTGACTGCAAAAGCTTCTATAGATATGTGAAGAGAAAAAGATTAGTGAAGACAAACATAGGTCCCTTGCAGTCGGATTTGGGTGAATTTATAATGGGGAACAAAGAAATGGTAGACTAATTGAACAAGTACTTCGGTTCTGTCTTCACAAAGGAAGACACAAATAACCTTCCGGATGTACTAGGGGACTGAGGGTCGAGTGAGCAGGAAGAACTGAAGGATACTCTTATTAGACGGGAAATTGTGTTAGGGAAATTGATGGGACTGAAGGCCGATAAATCCCCAGGGCCTGATAGTCTACATCCCAGAGTACTTAAGGAAGTGGCCCTAGAAATAGTGGATGCATTGGTGATAGTTTTCTAGCAGTCTATCGACTCTGGATCAGTTCCTATGGACTGGATGGTTGCTAATGTAACACCACTGTTTAAAAAAGGAGGGAAAGAGAAAACGGGTAATTATAGATCGGTTAGCCTGACATCAGTAGTGGGGAAAATGTTGGAATCAATCATAAGGATGAAATAGCAGCGCATTTGGAAAGCAGTGACAGGATCGGACCAAGTCAGCATGGATTTATGAAAGGGAAATCATGCTTGACAAATCTTCTGGAATTTTTTGAGGATGTAACTAGCAGAGTGGACAAGGGAGAACCAGTGGATGTGGTGTATTTGGACTTTCAAAAGGCTTTTGACAAGGTCCCACACAAGAGATTGGTGTGCAAAATCAAAGCACATGGTATTGGGGGTAATGTACTGATGTGGATAGAGAACTGGTTGGCAAACAGGAAGCAGAGAGTCGGGATAAACTGGTCCTTTTCAGAATGGCAGGCAGTGACTAGTGGAGTGCCGCAGGGCTCAGTGCTGGGACCCCAGCTCTTTACAATATAAATTAATGATTTAGATGATGGAATTGAGTGTAATATCTCCAAGTTTGCAGATGACACTAAACTGGGTGGCAGTGTGAGCTGTGAGGAGGACGCTAAGAGGCTGCACGGTGACTTGGACAGGTTAGGTGAGTGGGCAGATGCAGTATAATGTGGATTAATGTGAGGTTATCCACTTTGGCAGAAGGCAGAATATTATCTGAATGGCGGCAGATTAGGAAAAGGGGAGGTGCAACGAGACCTGCGTGTCATGGTTCATCAGTCACTGAAAGTTGGCATGCAGGTACAGCAGGCAGTGAAGAAGGCAAATGGTATGTTGGCCTTCATAGCTAGGGGATTTGAATACAGGAGCAGGGAGGTCTTACTGCAGTTGTACAGGGCCTTAGTGAGGCCTCACCTGGAATATTGTGTTCAGTTTTGGTCTCCTAATCTGAGGAAGGACATTCTTGCTATTGAGGGAGTTCACCAGACTGATTCCAGGGATGGCTGGACTGTCATATGAGGAGAGACTGGATCAACTGGGCCTTTATTCACTGGAGTTTAGAAGAATGAGAGGGGATCTCATAGAAACGTATAAGATTCTGACGGGACTGGACAGGTTAGATGCGGGAAGAATGTTCCTGATGTTGGGGAAGTCCAGAACCAGGGGACATAATCTTAGGATATGGGTAGGCCATTTAGGACTGAGATGAGGAGAAACTTCTTCACTGAGAGAGTTATTAACCTGTGGAATTCCCTGCCGCAGAGAGTTGTTGATGCCAGTTCATTGGATATATTCAAGAGGGAGTTAGATATGGCCCTTACGGCTAAAGGGATCAAGGGGTATGGAGAGAAAGCAGGAAAGGGGTACTGAGGGAATGATCAGCCATGATTTTATTGAATGGTGGTGCAGGCTCGAAGGGCCGAATGGCCTACGCCTGCACCTATTTTCTATGTTTCTATGTTTCTAAATCCCACAGCCTGTTTTTCTCTCTCCATTCGTCACTGAACTAGACCCGTCTACATAGATGTTCCTGCCTGTCGGATGTTCCCCTGCTCGGAATCCCACCTCTACATCCCACACTCATTCCACTGAACACACATGAGCTGCCCCCGGATAAACCAGGTTTGGGGCTGGCTTTGGTTCTCCCAGCCTTTCTACCTTCAAGTCTAACTGAGAAAGCAACAATGTCCAGCGGGCAATCCTGTTACTGCTCACTGTCCCATCTTTCATCCTACCGTCCAGTAATATTTGTGTCGGAGTGTGACAGGTCAGTAGAGTCACTATAGCTAACCCTGTGAGCGACCAAAAATGATTTACTGCTCAAAACGTTGCTAACAGATGTTGCTCGCAATTCAAAAAGCTCTTTTCTACTTCTGTGAGAAGTCGGGAGGCGTACGCCACCAGTCTCAGCATGCCATGTCGCTCCTGGAGTAACACTGCACTCCAACTGCCCCCAGTTGCTGCTACCTCCAGATTAAAGTCCTGGTCCCCATTTACTGCTCCAAAAGCTGGTGCCGTCTGTAACACCTCCTTTAAACGAATGAAAGTTTCCTGACAACTCTCACTCCATTCCCACTCTATTCCTTTCCTAAGAAGCCTCAACAAAGGAGCTGCCATGGCTGCATATCCTTTAATAAACTCCCTACAGTAACCCGCTATTCCCAGGTAAGACCTTACCCCAGACACGTCTTTAGGAACGGGTAGTTCCTGGACTGCCTTTCTCTTAGCTCCATTTATTGCTCTCTCTCCTGCTCTAATAATCAATCCTAGAAACTGCACCTCCTCTTGGCCGATTTGGGCTTTCTTCGGATTCACTTTAAAACCTGCTTCTTTTAACAAATGCAACAATTCACTCAATAATGGCCCGTGATCCTCCGTACTTGCAGAGAATAACAACCGATCCGGCTGACGAAAACCTTTTAGTGCCTCGCCCATACTCTGGTGAAAGATTGAGGGACTGTTGTGAAACCCTTGTGGGAGACATATCCACGTGTATAACTGACCCTATAAGGTAAAGGCAAATTTATACTGGTCCTCCCGTCTCAGGGGATTGGACCAAAACCTGTTTGAAATGTCCAGCACGGTAAAGGTTGTTGTGGTCGCAGGGATACTCCCTATCAAATCTGCTGCCACTGCTACCATGGGCGCACAGACTGGAATATTTTTATTCAGAACTCGGTAATCTACCGTGGCCCTCCATGAGTTATTGGGCGTCTTTACTGGCCATAGGGGTGAATTTACGTGTGTGGCTATGGTTCTTAACACACCTTGCTCCACCAGGGAATTTATAGCAGTTTCCAAATCCTTTTCTGCTTCCCAGGGAAAATTATACTGTTTCTGGGCCCACGTCATCGGATCCCCATCTATCTTCACCTCTACCCCAGCTACTCTCCCACAATCATGGTGGGCGTTGCAAATGCATCTATATTCTCCCATACATGCCCTTGATACCTGGCTGGAACATTATCAACTCATCTTTCTAATTCATAACTCCCTTTCGGCTTCATCGTGCTAGTGCTGCCTTTATCTGTACTGTCCCTGGGAATCACTCCAACTCACCTATCCTATCTGCATCAGCTGCCCGCCATAGACAATTGTTCTCCATATGATAAAGAATGGAATCACTGCGATCGTGAGAAACGATATTGGCTCAAATGATCAGGATGTTGAAACAGTATGGGTGGAGATAAGGAATAATAAGGGGAAAAAGTCACTGGTGGGCATAGTCAATAGGCCCCGAACAGTAGCAACTCTGTTGGGTGGAGTATTTTTTTTAATTTCAAAATATACTTTATTCATATAAAAATTTGTACAGTACATTCAAAAGCAGTTTAGTACATTTAGCTGCAGTCAGCAATCCCATACACTACATTTGGGTGCTGACGGCAGTTCCGTTCGATACATTTCCTTGCTTTTTATTTCAAGTACAATTCGGTACAATACGGGATACATTGTAGTACATTCGACAAATTACATTACATGGAATGGGTGACGGTACATTTACATTTTTTTTTCTTTTCAACGTGCATTACGAAACAGACCTTACATTGTACATGGCACTACATAGGTGTTTACAGATCATGGTGCTCCATGTGCACAAAAAAGAAGTTACAAGTACGGCCCGAGCGGGGTTTTGTACTGATTCCTGCCCCTGGGTTTACCGTGGCAGAAGGGCTTTAAACTGTGGCTCTTCCCCACCATGCCTTTGCGGCGACTGCACCGATTTTAAGTGTGTCCCTCAGCACGTAATCCTGGATCTTTGATTGCGCCAGTCTGCAACACGCAGACGTGGACATCTCCTTGCTCTGGAAGACCAGCAAGTTTCAGCAAGACCAAAGAGCGTCTTTGACCGAGTTGATGGCCCTCCAGCAGCAGGTGATGTCTGTCTCAGTGTGTGTCCCTGGGAACAGCCCGTAGAGCACAGAGTCTTGTGTTACGGAGCTGCTTGGGATGAACCTCGACAGCAACCACTGCATCTCTTTCCAAACCTGCCTTGCAAAGGCGCAATCCTGAAGGAGATGGGTGACAGTCTCGTCCGCTCCGCTGCCGACTCGGGGGCACCGTGCCGTGTTGCTGAGACGTCGGCTGTGCATGAACGCTCTGACAGGTAAGGCCCTCCTCACCGCCAACCAAGCTACGTCTTGGTGCTTGTGTGAAAGCTCTGGCGATGAGACGTTCTGCCAAACGAGTTTGACAGTCCGCTCAGGGAACCACCCGACAGGGTCCACCCTCTCCTTTCGTAGGGCGTCCAGGACGTTACGTGCTGACCACTGATTTATGGCCTTGTGGTCAAAGGGGTTTTTTGTGAAAAACTTTTCCACGAAGGACAGGTGGACAGGCATGGTCCAGCTGGTGGGGCCGTTTCGCGGCAGCGTGGCCAGGCCCATCCTTCGCAATACCGGGGACAGGTAGAACCTCAGCACGTAGTGACACTTGGTGTTTGCGTACCGGGGTCTGTGCACAGCTTGATGCAGCCGCACACAAAAGTGGCCATCAGGATGAGGGCCACGTTCGGAACATCCTTTCCTCCACTGTCCAGAGATTTGTACATCGTGTCTCTGCGGACACGTTCCATTTTGGACCTCCAGACAAAGTGGAAGACGGTCCGGGTAACTGCCGCGGCACAGGAGCGAGAGATGGGCCAGACCTGTGCCACGTGCAGCAACCCCGAGAGCACCTCACTCCTGATGACCAGGTTCTTTCCTGCCATGGAGAGGAAGCGCAGCTTCCACCATCCCAGTTTTTGCTTCACTTTGGCGATACGCTCTTCCCAGTTTTTGGCGCACGCCCCGTCCGCTCCGAACCATATTCCCAACACCTTCAGGTAATCTGGCTTAATGGTGAAGGGAATAAAGGATCGGTCGGCCCAGTTGCCAAAGAACATGGCCTCGCTCTTGCTGCGATTGACCTTCGCTCCCGAGGCCAGTTCAAACTGGTCGCAGATTGTGAGCAATCTGCGGACCGACTGCAGATCCGAGCAAAAGATAGCCATGTCGTCCACGTACAGGGAGGTCTTGACCTGAGCGCTCCGCTGCCTGGGATCGTCACCCCTCTAATGCCCGCATCCTTCCTGATGGACTCGGCAAAGGGCTCGATACAGTACACAAACAAGAGAGATGAGAGAGGACAGCCTTGCCTGACTCCAGATCTGATCGGAAAGCTTTCAGTTTCCCACCCATTGATTAGAACTGCGCTACTGATGTCTGTGTAGAGCAGTTGGATCCAATTGCGGATACCCTCCCCAAACCCCATTTTGGAGAGCACGTCCATCAGGTTCGTGTGCGATATCCTGTCAAAGGCCTTCTCCTGGTCCAAGCTGATTAAGCAGGTGTCCACCCTCCTGTCCCACATGTAGGCGATCGTATCTCTGAGTAGCGCGAGGCTATCAGAGATCTTCCTGCCGGGGACAGCGCAGGTCTGGTCTGGGTTGATCACCAGCTCAAGAGCAGACTTAACCCTGTTTGCGATGACCTTTGACAGGATCTTGTAATCCACATTGAGCAGCGAAATGGGCCGCCAGTTTTTGATTTCCTCCCTCTCCCCCTTCTGCTTGTAGATGAAGGTGATGATGCCTTTCCTCATTGATTCTGACATACTGCCAGCCAGAAGCATACCCTCGTACACTTCCAGCAGGTCTGGGCCCATCCAGTCCCACAGAGCCGAATGTAACTCGACTGGTAAGCCGTCGCTTCCGGGAGTTTTACTCATCGCAAGGGACCGGATGGCCTTTGTCATCTCGTCCAGAGTTAACGGGTGATCCAGACTCTAGCCATCCATGGCTAACTAAAGAAATAAAGGATGGTATCTGTTATGTATAAATAAAGAGTCTGACTGGATACTGTGAGCTCAAAGTGAAGTGTGACCTTAGTCTTTAATTGTAGGTCTCAGAGTGCCTCTCCAGCCTGCGAGGCCTCCTTAAGTACAGGTGCTCCTAAGGGATTGTGGGATCCCTTGGGACTCCAGGGGATTAGCCCTCTGGTGGCTGTACAAGGTATATACAAGTTTACATATATAACAGTATCCAATTAAAAACAAAGGCATACAGAGTGGCCAAAACTAGTGGAAGGATTGGGAAGCTTTTAAAAGCCTGCAAAGTATAACTAATAAAATGATTAAGAAAGGGAAGATGGACTATGAAAGTAAACTAGCACGAAATATAAAAACAGATAGCAAGAGTTTCTATAGGTATATAAAAAGGAAAAGAGTGGCTAAAGTAAATGTTGGTCCCTTAGAGGACAAGACCGGGGAATTAGTGATGCGGAACATGGAGATGGCAGAAACTCTGAACAAATATTTTGTATCAGTCTTTACGGTAGAGGACACTAACAATATCCTAACAGTGGATAGTCTAGGGGCTTTAGGGGGGAAGGAACTTAACACAATCACAATCACTAAGGAGGTGGTACTCAGTAAGACTAAAGGCGAGTAAATCCCCTGGACCTGATGGCTTGCATCCTAGGGTCTTAAGAGAAGTAGTGGCAGGGATAGTGGATGCATTGGTTGTAATTTACCAAAATTCCCTGGATTCTGGGGACGTCCCAGGAGAGTGGAAAACTGCAAATGTAACACCCCTATTTAAAAAAGGTGGCAGACAAAAAGCAGGAAACTATAGACCAGTTAGCCTAACATCTGTGGTTGGGAAGATGTTGGAGTCCATTATTAAAGAAGCAGTAGCAGGACATTTGGAAAAGCAAAATTCGGTCAGGTAGAGTCAGCATGGATTTATGAAGGGGAAGTCATGTTTGACAAATTTGCTAGAATTCTTTGAGAATGTAATGAACAGGATGGATAAAGTGGTGTATTTGGACTTCCAGAAGGCATTTGACAAGGTGCCACATAAAAGGTTACTGCACAAGATAAAAGTTCACGGGGTTGGGGATAATATATTAGCATGAATAGAGGATTAGATAACTCATAGAAAACAGAGAGTTGGGATAAATGGTTCATTCTCGGGTTGGCAATCAGCAACTAGTGGTGTGCCGCAGGGATCAGTGCTGGGACCTCAACTATTTACAATCTATATTAATGACTTGGAGGAAGGGACCAAGTGTAATGTAGCCAAGTTTGCTGATGATACAAAGATGGGAGGAAAAGCAATGTGTGAGGAGCACACAAAAAATCTGCAAAAGGACATGGACAGGCTAAGTGAGTGGGCAAAAATTTGGCAGATGGAGTATAATGTTGGAAAGTGTGAGTTCATGCACTTTGGCAGAAAAAAAATCAAAGAGCAAGTTATTACTTAAATGGAGAAAAATTGCTGCAGTACAGCTGGACTTGGGGGTACTTATGTATGAAACACAAAAGGATAGTATGCAGGTACAGCAAGTGATCAAGAAGGCCAATGGAATCTTGGCCTTTATTGCAAAGGGGATGGAGTATGAAAGCAGGGAAGTCTTGCTATAGTTATACAAGGTTTTGGTGAGGCCACACCTGGAATATTGCATACAGTTTTGGTTTCCATATTTATGAAAGGATATACTTGCTTTGAGGCAGTTCAGAGAAGGTTCACTCGGTTGATTCCGGAGATGAGGGGGTTGACTTATGAGGAAAGGTTGAGTAAGTTCGGCCTCTACTCATTGGAATTCAGAAGAATGAGAGGTGATCTTAGTGAAATGTGTAAGATTATGAGGGGGCTCGACAAGGTGGATGCAGAGAGGATGTTTCCACTGATAGGGGAGACTAGAACTAGAGGGCATGATCTTAGAATAAGAGGCCGCCCATTTAAAACTGAGATGAGGAGGAATTTCTTCTCTCAGAGGGTTGTAAATCTGTGGAATTCGCTGCCTCAGAGAGCTGTGGAAGCTGGGACATTGAATGGATTTAAGACAGAGATCGACAGTTTATTAACCAATAAGGGGATAAGGGGTTATAGAGAGCGGGTGGGGAAGTGGACCTGAGTCCATGATCGGATCAGCCATGATTGTATTAAATGGTGGAGCAGGCTCGAGGGGCCGTATGGCCTACTCCTGCTCCTATTTCTTATGTTCTTATGTTCTTATATCCACATGTAGTCAAAATGTGTGCTAACATATAGTCGGCCCTGAGAACTCCCGAACCGGGCTGTTCCCACTTCATTAAAATGCATTCCCACTTTGTTGTATTAGGTCCTAATTCTATGGTTAAGGATTTTGACACTGGCCCAGCCTATTCATTACCCATAAGTCCTGCTAGTGTAAATGGGACTCCGCTCGATCACGGGGAAGTGGTCAGATTCGGTGAGTGGACAACTGTGCTAGAGGCTCCTGTATCTACCAAATAACTTCCCTTAACGGCTTCCACCATAGATGAGCGGACACTGGCTGGGTGCAACGTCAAATTGGGGGTGTCGACGCAGTGGGTCCCTTTTCACCCACTGCAGCGTCCAGCTTTCCTCCACCCTTGCCCATAACCTGCTGTAATGCGGCCACTAAAACCTGTACTGGGTCGTCGGCTACCTTCCTGTGGTCCTTCTCTGCCTCAGCACCCTCGTACCCTCGCTTCCCTCCTCTCGAGAGTCTGCAATCCTTGCTCCAGTGTCCCAACTTCCCAAAGTTAAAACACCCTCTGGATCATTACCTGCCTCTTCTCTTGCTTTGCCCTAACATCTCTTACTTCATGCACTTTCCCCTTTTGTTTCTCCTCTTCCCCTTGTCCGGACTTAAATGCTAGAGTGAATCTTCTCAATACCCCTGCCTCTGTATTCTGGAGATGGTCTGGGTCAAACCATGCTTCGACCTTTGCTCTAAGCCATGGCAAACTGTTAGCCAATATGGTTCTCAGCCAATGGTTCCTGGGTTCCCGTATTAAGTCTGCCCGTATCAGATTTCCTCCAATGGCCCTTAAATAAATAGGCCACAGTCTGTCTGCAAACGTATCGGGTGATTCGTTTACTTGCTGCCAGAACGGACTACCCTGACTGTACCCTAGTGCTGCCAAGATTTCCTCCTTTAAGCCCTGTGGGGTTCCTCCCCCTAACTTGGTGGCTGTTGACAAACTTTGATAAAGCTTCCCTTCCAGGGAGCGCAGTGTTAACTTCAGCGTCTCCTCCTTGCTGCAGTTATTGATACCCCCTATCTGCTCTACATTAGCAAAATGAATGGAGGCAGCCCCTTTTTGCTTTAGAAACATAGAAACATAGAAAATAGGTGCAGGAGTAGGCCATTCAGCCATTCGAGCCTGCACCGCCATTCAATGAGTTCATGGCTGAACATGCAACTTCAGTACCCCATTCCTGCTTTCTCGCCATACCCCTTGATCCCCCTAGTAGTAAGGACTACATCTAACTCCTTTTTGAATATATTTAGTGAATTGGCCTCAATAACTTTCTGTGGTAGAGAATTTTACAGGTTCACCACTCTCTGGGTGAAGAAGTTTCTCCTCATCTCGGTCCTAAATGGCTTACCCCTTATCCTTAAACTGTGACCCCTGGTTCTGGACTTCCCCAACATTGGGAACATTCTTCCTGCATCTAACCTGTCTAAACCCGTCAGAATTTTAAACGTTTCTATGAGATCGCCTCTCATTCTTCTGAACTCCAATGAATACAAGCCCAGTTGATCCAGTCTTTCTTGATATGTCAGTCCCGCCATCCCGGGAATCAATCTGGTGAACCTTTGCTGCACTCCCTCAATAGCAAGAATGTCCTTCCTCAAGTTAGGAGACCAAAACTGTACACAATACTCCAGGTGTGGCCTCACCAAGGCCCTGTACAACTGTAGCAACACCTCCCTGCCCCTGTACTCAAATCCCCTCGCTATGAAGGCCAAATGCCATTTGCTTTCTTAACCACCTGCTGTACCTGCATGCCAACCTTCAATGACTGATGTACCATGACACCCAGGTCTCGTTGCACCTCCCCTTTTCCTAATCTGTCACCATTCAGATAATAGTCTGTCTCTCTGTTTTTACAACCAAAGTGGATAACCTCACATTTATCCACATTATACTTCATCTGCCATGCATTTGCCCACTCACCTAACCTATCCAAGTCACTCTGCAGCCTCATAGCATCCTCCTCGCAGCTCACACTGCCACCCAACTTAGTGTCATCCGCAAATTTGGAGATACTACATTTAATCCCCTCGTCTAAATCATTAATATACAATGTAAACAACTGGGGCCCCAGCACAGAACCTTGCCGTTCTGAAAAGTACCCATTTACTCCTACTGTTTGCTTCCTGTCTGACAACCAGTTCTCAATCCATGTCAGCACACTACCCCCAATCCCATGTGCTTTAACTTTGCACATTAATCTCTTGTGTGGGACTTTGTCGAAAGCCTTCTGAAAGTCCAAATATACCACATCAACTGGTTCTCCCTTTGTCCACTCTACTGGAAACATCCTCAAAAAATTCCAGAAGATTTGTCAAGCATGATTTCCCTTTCACAAATCCATGCTGACTTGGACCTATCATGTCACCTCTTTCCAAATGCACTGCTATGACATCCTTAATAATTGATTCCATCATTTTACCCACTACTGATGTCAGGCTGACCGGTCTATAATTCCCTGTTTTCTCTCTCCCTCCTTTTTTAAAAAGTGGGGTTACATTGGGTGTGGTTTAACTTTACCACACCCGTCAGCAGCTCCTGCAGCTGAAGCGGTGTGTATGGGATCACATAGCCACTCTGTAATGATACCAGACCATCATTTGGTGGGGGTGGGCCGAATTTCTGCTGTCTCAAGGGACACATCGGTCTCGGGGGTCTCGGTGCCTCGGGAGCCGGCTGATGCTCGCTATACTCGGGCCCATCGTCTGACTCCTTCCCCTCTGGGTCCCAAACCTCCTCGCCTGTTCTGGGTGCCCTGAGACAAACCATCCCTTTAACTCAGCCGTTAACTGCCGTTTTCTTTACAAGGTCTGTGATCTGCCCTCTCGTAACCCTGTTTCTGCGCTACCTGATATGCTATCTTTATCTTTCTTAGCTGTTCTTCTGCTTTGTTGACTCTCTCTAAGTGCCTTTCACTCTGCTCGATGTGAGCCTGCTGCTGCCTTTTGCACTCGGTCACCTGATACTGCAAATATTCTAGGTGATTACGCTCCATTTCTGCTTTAATACTTTGGTCCTGTCTTTCTCTATCGAAATTGCTTATCTCACCTTTTAATTCCCTACTCTCATCCTCCAGTTGTCCTACCTTTTCCCTTCACAGTTGTGTTTGCTTCTGCAGCACATGAGCCAAATCGCCTTCTCTTTTGACCCTTTGTGGTTACTACTAACTGTCCACTCTGCTGCTTTTTCCTGCGGATCCCCAGAGTGTAGCATTTCTCATGCCCATGGCTCCGGAATGTCCAGTTGGTTGCATATATATGCAGCTGCTTTAGCCTCCATGGACTTCCTACAACTGCTCTTAGCCGCTGGCTGTACCGTGTTTCGCTGCGGTGTGTCCATTTCCGGTGCCTCTGGCTGAGAAATTATCCCAGACAACCTTGGTCTCCCCTGAGACCCCCTCGCAGTGACCTGCAGTTCCTGTTACTCTGGCTTCTCTCATTTTATGTAGAGTGTTTGTTTTCCACTCTAATTTGATTCCTAGACTTCGGGAATTACAGGAAGGACTCCACGTAACGCAAAGTTTAGGCTTAAACCTAACTGTTAGTTTAGTACACAAAAACCAACTAAAAATTACAGAACAAGACTTCTTAAAGATAGATCGAAGACAATCAGCCATCCAGCCAGTTGCTGCTGTTGTCGATTGCAGGCTTGTGGAGCTCGGGAAGGTGATGGGCCCAGGCAGCTTGCTTCTCTGCTTATCTCTCCTCCTGTTTGTGTTTCTTTCTTGTCGTCTTGGTCTTCTTTCTGTTGTTCCCCTTCCTGGTCATTGTTCCTTTGACCTGTTGTTCCGACGTGTTTTACTTCTGTGAGCTCCTTCATATATATCCATTCGATTATACAAGTCTCCTGCTGGACTGCTTTCAGTTAATGTGTCTGGATGAGTCTCGATGGCTGTGATGATGGGTTTGGATCTGTTTGGAAGGCCACAATTCACACCTCGTTAACCGTTGCTTCCACCACTCATCTGTGCACGGAATCAGCAGGGCCAAAGATAACTCCTTATCTTTTTAGCCCTATATTGTGGGTACCTGTGAAAACCAGCCATTCCCACTTGCTGCCCAGTAACTCCTGGAGGTTGTTGTGGGTGTGCGACCATCGGGTGAGGACACCATTCCCTGTGATGCCCCTTCTGTTTGAATAGTCTGCCAACACTGACTGACGAGGCTCATGCGACAGTGGGTGATACCAGACCACATCTAACGCCTCTGGTACTGTACTTTGGTAAGGAGACAACATCTTCAGGGAGGAGAGTTTAAAAATAATATTCAGGCCAATGGGGTACACAAAGCCAACTGATGTTGATGTGCTTATGTTAATTCCTGGATTCTTTTACTTCAATCTGGTTCAGTAAAATTACTGAGTCGAATACCTCTTGTGCTTTGAACAAAGCAGTCTTTATTACCGGCCAGTAAGACCTATCAGACAGAAGATATACTCTCTGGATAGAGCGTACACACTCCCTACGGATAGGTGAAGTTACATCGTAAAGCGTTAACAGTTATACAGTTTTGAAATCAGATAACAAAATACAAATGGATTGACAGTCTAACTCAGCCACTCATTAGTCAATCTATATGAGATGTTCTTCTTGAAAGCTCAAGTATTGCCTCCAAATGTTTCAATCTAATGGTGTGACTATTTACTGAGACCTTGCAATTCTGCAGATGTATTTCATGTTACAATTATATATTATTGGCAGGATTAGTGACTTGAAACCTTGAGACAGACTGTTAGCTATGCTGATGTTGCACTATTTGCAATCTGACATTCTCCCAGCTATTCTTCCATGGCTTATACATTTTCATATATCCCGTTTACTTTACTGTCCTTAATTCCATATATTCCGTTCAGATATCCACATCCCCCCTTTTATCATTCTATGATAACATTTAGGATCATTCTATGAGTATTGCATTGTTGAGTAGTTCTCTAGTTTGTTGGATCATAACCCGGGAACCCTTGACCACAAGAGGGTCTGCTAACCTTGTCATTGCTTTACAGCAGAGGTTAAGGCAACCAACAATCAAACAGCAGGTAATTATTATGATGAGAACAATTGCCCCATGTATTAGATAGGATCTCCAAGATCCACCCAGAAACCAATCAAACCTGCTAAGTTCTTTTGCTGGTGTGGATAACTTCTTCACCTCCCTCCTTATGTGATCGGCAAGGTGGGTTATGTTTTCTGAACTATCAGGAATGTAAGTGCAACATTCAGATCCTATCAGGGCACACGTTCCCCCTTTCTCAGCTAACAGGTAATCGAGGGCCATTCGGTTTTGTAATGCTACGGTCCTTATCGCTACCATTTCAGCTGTGATGCCCTCCAGAGCCTCAGCAGTGCGGTTAGCTACCTGTTCCAATATCGTTTCTTTGAATCCATCTAACAGTCTCAGTTAGGGTCAGGGGAACGGTGCGCAAAGGAATTCCCCCTTTAGAATGTATAGGGATATGTGAACACACCCAGCATCTAGTGAAGTGCCCTTTTTCCGCATAAACGTAAGACATATACAAAAAGGTGTTTACATGGAGCTCTCGCCTTTGTCTTCCTTCCCGTGCACCAAAACTGTCATATATCAACACTATTATGCAGACAGTAGCATACAGACACAGTCTCATCTTATAAATAGTCCAATTATTTAGCTGATAAAAAGAGTTCTGTTTTCACGTTTCCCTTCAGGTCTCCGTCAGTGTATTTGGCTGTCTGACAGGTAAGAGTTCAAACTGATCCTCCTTCAACTGCCTTGTTCAGCTATAGGGAGGAGGAGATCTGGAACAGAAACAGGAATTAGACTAACCAGCAAAATTTGTTTAAATGGTGATGAGCTTGCAGTGGTGCAGGTGAACCCAGGCACTTTTCCCCTCAACCTTGGCTGCAGTGGGGGTAGTGAGTGACACCTAAAAAGGCCCCTCCTATTGTGGCTCTAATCCCTTCCGAATCCATACTTCCCTGGTGCCACGAGGGACAATTCGGGTAAAACTGGGAGGTCGAGGTGAGCATCTTGAACCTGGTTGTGAACTAGTCGCAGAGCCTGAGTCAGAGAAAGAACATAGGTGGTCATCAGTCTAGCTGAGATCTCATATCTAGGAACAATTTCCCTCATTAACACCTTAACAACAGTCTGAGTCTTATTGTCCAGGTTAGGGTAGGCTTCAATCCATCTGCTAAACACATCTACTATTACTAACACATATCTGTAACACTGAACTTTTTGCAACTCAATGTAGTCCAACTGAAATGTCTCAAAGGGACCTTCGGGTAGGGGCGTTTTACCCCAATCACAGGGGACTCCCTTCCCTGGATTATGTTGCTGGCCAACCAGGCAACGACTACTGATGTTCTGGGCGAGCGCCTGGAGTCTAGGGTGCCACCAAGTAGCCAAAAGTGTGTCACTCGTGGTCCTTGCTCCACAATGAGTAGCAAAATGCAGACATTCTATAACCCATGAGGCCAACTCGTCAGACATGCAAGTCTGTTCCGCGGGAGTGGTCCAGAGTTTAGAAACATTGTCATAAGTACATGCATAATATTTCCACAACAGTTTATCTTTTTCAGGAGCGTCCCCCTGTGCTTTTATAACATCTTGGATGGTTGGCATTGGTTTTTCCGAGGCTAACTTATCCTTCGCAGGATTTTTAGTCTGACTCATAATTTTGGGCACTACCATCTGTTGGTCACGAGAGGCCTGTTTGGCCTCTTGGTACAATGGCAATGCGTTTGGGGAACATGAGGTCTTGCAACAAATCAGATACTAGCTGTTTATGAGATATCTCATTCCCCTGTGAGGTTAGGAATCCCCTATTTTTCCATAATTGTCCGAAATCATGCGCCACCCCAAAGGCATACCTAGAGTCGGTATAGATATTAACTTTGAGATCTTTGGCCAAGATACAGGCTTGGGTGAGGGCGAATAGTTCAGCTTGTTGAGCAGAATAGGCGGTTTCAAAGCAGCAGATTCCAAGACCTGATTCTCCTGGTTTACTATGGCGTATCCTGAGATTCGTGTATCTTCTGGATTAATAGAAGTACTTCCGTCAACAAACATAAACAATCATGACTGGGTTCTTCCTCATCTTGGGGTGGCTCAGTAAGAATACAGTCTGGATCTTCCATTGGTACATCAACTAAATCTTCCCTGACTGATGTGGCCTCTTAAATTAAAGATAAGCAATCATGACTGGGTTCTTCCTCATCTTGGGGTGGCTCAGTAAGAAAACAGGCCGGATTAATTGCAGTACAGTGCCGAAAAGTCAGTTTAGGATTGCCTGTGATTTCAGTGGGTTCTGTCGGATAGAGGGCCAGTCCACATTGCCCTGCACTGGGATCTCAATTAATGGGAGTATAACCCACTTCGGAGGGGTCCTCTGCCCACACATGAGGATCCACATAGTCAGGTATGTCCGAGCCAGTATGATGCTGTAGAGTCGTTAATACTTTCTCGGGGTCCCCATTAAATTGGACTGTTCGGCCATGTTTTACAATTTGCACATCCCAGCTGGTAGGGTCAGCCTCATCTATGGCCTTGCGTACCATAACTCCCAAATCTTTAGCATGGTGAGGGGTTAATACTTCACGAGCAATATACGGTGCCATTGTTAGGGGCTGTTTCCACAGATTCTTATCCACTTCCACAAAATCTGCCTCTCTTTCCAGTCCAGTCACTCTAGCCCTTAATAGAATTCCCTTCACTTCCCCTTCGTGATCCTGATAAAAGTTCTGCAGGTCCTGATTCTTTCCACTGGGATCGTATGCTAGGGTCACGTGATAGGGTGCCTGCGGCAGGTCCAGAGACCACCACTGAGGGGTTCTAGTGGTATAATACTGCCGCTTAAGGGTTTCCTGTTTTACAATAATCTCCATACTCCAAATGCAACTGGAATTTGCAAAGGAGGTCTCTAGCCATCAAGTTACAGTCCAGATTGGTTGTGATAACAACTCGATGTTCCACCGATTCTTCCTGGTAACCCATTTTAACCGGTTCTGACACTGGGAATGTCGAGATTTGTCCCAGGAATCCTGAAAGTTCCTGTATTTCATTAGAAGCAGGGAGTTTAAGCTTTGATTGTACAGAAGACATGAAGGCTCCCGTATCTATCAAAAAGGGTTGCCACTCATTCAGAATGGGTTCGTCGTCCGGGGAGGATCCCTGCACAATCAAGCTGCGTAGTCAATCGGGGGACAATTGACCAAAGGGGTTGTTCTGGGAGAAGTTAGTGTAAGATCCTCCTCTCCCCCCTTGCCCCCCCTCCTCTTCCTCCTCTTCCTTTTCCATGCTGACGGTAGGGGCAATTTTTATTCCAATGTCCTTCCTGCCCACAATTAAAACAGTCAATTCCTCTTACCCAGTCCCGGCCTCTTCCCATACCATGCCGGGGACAATAGGGAGGTTTATTAGCAGGGCTCGGGCCATTTGGTTGTTTAGTATAACCGTATCCTTGCTTATCCATCCAATCCTGTATGCAACACTGCGGTTCTATTGATCCTTCCTCCCGAGATGGCTCTTCCTTTCTAGTCACGTATTCAGTCTTGACCCGGGTTGGGGGCGCACCTCCCCCCTCCCCTTTCTTTTTCTGCCAATAATATCTAACTGCCCTTTCCATCTGTCCGGATAGCGTGAGCAATCAAATAGTTGTTTGAAGATCACAGACATCTATAGAGAGGTGGTCTTGTTGTGCATCAGGGTTTGGCATTGGTCTGACAGGGAATTGGTGTCGGGACTTTGGGATCTTGGAAATCATTTCTAGGCCGGAGGATGTTTCAGAGCTGTCTGACTGCTTGACAGTTCTGCGTCTCGATCGGCGGGGGTGTTTGCTATGTCTTTCACAACTTGGACTGGTAGGTTGACTAGAAGATTTACGGGACTGTTTGTGATGTTGAGATATAGTTCTGCCCTTTCGAGTGTGAGATCTGGTCCTTTCGGCTATATTGCTTGTAAACTGGGGATCCGAATCGCTATCAGAGGATGAGGAGTCAGTTTGGGTTTGTTGCTTTGGTGATATGTGGTTGTTCCTAACTCTTTTTACCGGAGTGTTAGGTGGAGGGTGTTGGGAAGAGGACTGGAGCAAGAGGCCAGGGGGTGCGGGAGGCGCCGTTGGGCGCTGAGTCAGTGGCCACTCATCAATTTCATCATCAGCCTCGGTTAACACAAAGCCAGCCATTTTAACTTGTAGTTGATCAATACCTTTCTCAGAGGTCCCAGAGGATCTCTTAGCAAGTTTCTCGTGCGCACATTCATTCTTTTTTTTTAAAGACGTCTACAGTTTTAACATGTGTTCCCTCTGTCAATGCAAGTCCTAATTTAATAGCATTTGTTTGCCAACTCGATAGAAGTGATGCATCTTTTAATTTCTGACAATAATGTCGCCAGATTGCAATTAAATTTTTTTATCCCCTTTTCCTCGTCCCCTTCTCAAAATTAATCCCTGTGTTTTTTTTTTACCTCTACGCTTCTAGTGTCACTTAGAGGCCACTGGTCATCCCCTAATAATTTGTTCAGGGCTCCTGATAATTTTCTAAAGTCTTCAGCTCTTTCAGGGAATTCCTCACATAGCTTTTGTAGCGGACTATCCGCATCCGTGGTTTTATCTAACTGATTACCCATTTTCACACTGCCCCTCGTATTACTGTGTCGCTACGCGTTTGTGTCATCATGCAATTTAAACAAACTTAAAAATAGACACAGACTTTACAGAACTAACACGGACTTTAACTAACTCCAAATAACCAAACTTTACTAATGCTAACACTTACCCGCGTCGCCGCGCGATTTCAATACTAAACTACCACGTCGCCTCGCAGTTCACGTCGCCGCGCAATCCGCGTTGCCTCGCAGTTCACATCGCCGCGCAATCCGCGTCAACCCGTGGCTCACGTCGCCGCGCGAGTTAAGATACTTTAAACTTTAAAAGATAAACAAGGACTTCTAACACTTACCCGCGTCGCCGCGTGGTTCGTGTCGCCGCGCGATTTACAAAATAGACAAAGACTTCTAACACTTACCCGCGTCGCTGCGCGGTTCACGTCGCCGTGCGATTTCAATACTTAAAACTTTACTTAAAACTCTAAACACTTTAAGACTTACAGACTTACTGCCATTAGCACTGACTTTCGCGATTCGCGTTGCTGCGCCTCTGCATCACTACGCTTTGGCGTCACTGCGCATTTACGTCACCGCGTGTCTACGTCACTGCGCGTTGACGTCACTGCGCGTTCGCTTCACTGCGCGTTTACGTCACTGCGCGTTCGCGTCGGCCCTACCTTCCGAGTTGCTGCGGGGTTTTTTTTTAAATTCAATCAGAGCCTAGACGGGCCAAGTGATATACAAGGTCGACGTCGTACCTGAGTTGAACACCTATCTTCTATTTAAATCCCCATTTTATTCCCTGTGAGCCTAATTTTCTAATTTTGATTTCTTATGAGCCTCAATTAATTTCTTTCAGTCTCCAAATTTCCCTATCCTTTCGCGTTACTGCGCAGTTTAAATTCAATCAGTCAATGAAAGCCCTAATTTAACAGAGTTTTTCTGCCAATTGGACAGGAGTGATTTTATATTTTTCATAATTTAAAATTTCAGAACATTTTTTTTCTTTCAGCACCTATTTAGTACGTTACTTTTTTTTATAACTAGAGAGAAGTCTGGCACGTAGGCTGTGGACTGCTTTTCGTTATCTCAATTGTTCCAGCCTCAAGGTCGTGTTATTTAATATAATTTTTTTTTAAATCCTTTTGAATCCATCTCAGTTGTTTTGCTGTGCCTTCTCTGAATGTTTGCTTTCAACAAGTTTTTCTTTTTTTTTAACCACCGGGACCATGTAATTTTTTCTTTTTTAACAAATCTATCCTTTGGGCAATTCCTGGCTCCGCAACTTATCATCCGAATATACGTAATTCAATAAGGTTCACACTCTTAAACTTCCCACATACAGGACAACACTACGAAGGGTTAAAACAAACTTTCATTCTGTTTGAGATAAAACAAACCACAACTCCCCGGCTTTTTTTTTTACAGTAAAAGTCACAGAAGCATTTCTCATTTAAACAGACATTCACAAGAGTCTCTTTTCTTTCCTATTAATTTTTTTTGGATCCATGATTGATCATCTATCCCTATCTAGCTCTAACTATCTTTCCCTTTCCAAGTCGCCGCTTGGTTTGCGTCATCGCGCAATTTCCCTATCTCTATCCCTATTCTAAGTTTGAAAGGTATTCACCAGATTGTCCTGGATCTCGTTCAGACACTACCTGAGAACCAGCGAGTGGCTAAACTTTCCTCAGACTTTTGAAACCGGGGGAAACTGGAGCAGTATTGAAATCATACTCACTCCAGTGGCCATTTTCCCCTCGTCTCGTCCAAGGCTAGTCTGGCTCTTAATTCGCAAGTTTTCGGCAGTCGTCCGTTGAGATCCCACTTCTGACACCAAATGTTAATTCCTGGATTCTTTTACTTCAATCTGGTTCAGTAAAATTACTGAGTCGAATACCTCTTGTGCTTTGAACAAAGCAGTCTTTATTACCGGCCAGTAAGACCTATCAGACAGAAGATATACTCTCTGGATAGAGCGTACACACTCCCTACGGATAGGTGAAGTTACATCGTAAAGCGTTAACAGTTATACAGTTTTGAAATCAGATAACAAAATACAAATGGATTGACATTCTAACTCAGCCACTCATTAGTCAATCTATATGAGATGTTCTTCTTGAAAGCTCAAGTATTGCCTCCAAATGTTTCAATCTAATGGTGTGACTATTTACTGAGACCTTGCAATTCTGCAGATGTATTTCATGTTACAATTATATATTATTGGCAGGATTAGTGACTTGAAATCTTGAGACAGACTGTTAACTATGCTGATGTTGCACTATTTGCAATCTGACATTCTCCCAGCTATTCTTCCATGGCTTATACATTTTCATATATCCCGTTTACTTTACTGTCCTTAATTCCATATATTCCGTTCAGATATCCACAATTACACCCATGGTGATATGAGAAGTCATCAACTAATGTCTAAAGTTGCTCAAGTTAGTTTTCAGAACAGAGGGTTGCAGAGTGCCCAGCAGAAAGATGAGAGATGAGGGTGGCCATGGGTGCTGTGATGGACACGATGAACGATGCCCAGATTGAGGCTGAGGAAAGCTATAGAGCAGTCCCAGAGGGAGTGGAGCCTGGGAGGCAGGAGATCAGTGGGAGAGCAGCGATGGATGGGGCCAGGGAGCAGGATGCCAATGAAGCTAAAAGCAGCAGAGGCAGGTGGCAGCAGAGAGGAGAGAGATGGCGGGTCGGGTGGCAAAGGATCTCGGGACTGCAGCAGTAATACTGACACACAGTGGAACTGTAGCAACAACAGAGTTCAGGTGCAAGGTCAGAAAGTCCGAGCTGGGAGCAGGTTTGATTCCAGGGTTGTTGAGCAGACATGCCGTAGCCTGAGGCCTGGTTGGAGATCCAAGGATGGGCCGGGAACAACTGGGAATACCAAGGTCATCTTTCCTCTTTTTGACCACAGTGGCATCCTGCACTATGGCCATGACCCTTCATTTAGGACTCCAATATACAAAAACACTTGTTTTCAGACAGGCTGTCCACCTCGATGGGAAACACGGGCAGGATCAGTGGATTTGAATGATTCAGACCTGGTAATACAAGTTCAGACTCCGTTGTGGTCCCTAGAACCCAACTTCAGTGACACTGTAAATGGGACGTGGATTATTTCACTGCTGCCAAGTTACACCGATGATGTCACAATACTCAGCACATTGCCATGGAAATGTCACTGGTTTATGATGTCACTGATACTGGTGCCTAGCAACCAATCTCCCCGCACATCAGTCCCAACAAAGGATGCCCCGAATGGAGTGACCATTGACCACGTGTTTGACCTGCATCAAGGATAATGTCCCAATGTCTATTGACACCGCAGTCAGCCCGGCATCACACACTGCAATTCAGGGTTAGGGCTGTTGCTGGAAGCGTCCATTAAGATTAGTGGTTAAAGTTAGAGGTTAGAGTTAGGCTCAGTGTTTAGGATTACGGTCTGAGATTAGAAATTGGGTTTGACTCATCGGGCTGGATTTTTACTCGGAAGCAGTGGGGATAGGCTGGACTGAGGTCGGGAAATCTTTGGAACAGAGGAGACTGAGGATAGATTTAATTGAGGTGCATAAAATTATGAGGGGCCAAGATAGAGTGTGTGGTATATTCTCTACAACATCACAACACACAGACTTTACAGGATTGCTCTTAACACAGGAACTTGTCAGGTGACCTGTCACCTGATGCCTTTATTGTATTTACAGCAACGGCTGCATTACCACAGTAGTCCACTAGGTGGAGCAGTAGTCCACTAGATGGCGCTATATATTACGGAGTGGATCGGAAGCAAATATTTCCCTTAGCAGAGAGGTCAATAACCAGGCGGCATAGATTTAAAGTAATTTGTAGGATCACAGGGGAGTTGAGGGAAAAGAATATCACCCAGAGGTGGTGGGGGTCTGGAACTCACTGCCTGAAAGGGTGGTAGAGGCAGGAACCCTCATCACATTTAAAAAATAGTTGGATGTGCACTTGAAGAGCCGTAACCTACAGGGCTATGGACCTAGAACTGGAAAGTGGGATTAGGCTGGATAGCTCTTTGTCGGCCGGCGCGGACACAATGGGCTGAATGGCTTCCTTCTGTGGCGTTAATTTCTATGATTCTATATCCAAGAAGGATGAAAAAAATCATAGCCAGAGCATCTGCTGTCTCTACACTAGCTTACCTCAGCAATCCATCTGGACTTTTGACTTTGAGTGATGCCGACCTATTTAGCACCTTATTTCTATCTATTTTCATCTTATCCATTGTCTCTACTCCCCCCTCCTCTACTGCAACATTGACGTCATCCTCTTTTTAGTGAAGACAGGTACAAACTACTCATTCAGTACCTCCGTCATGACCTCTGTCTCTACAAGATTTCCTTTTTTGTCCCTAATCAGCCCCAACATTCCTTTAACTATCCTTTTACTTTTTATAGGTTTATAAGAGATTTTTGGATTCCCTTTTATGTTCTTTTTCATTTGCTTCTGGGATGTGGGCATCACTGGCAGGGCCAGCATTCATTGCTCATCCCCAATTGTACAAGAGAAGGTGGTGGTGAGCTGCCCCCTTGACCCTCCGCAGTCTGTGTGGTGAAGGTACTCATAGGAACATCGGAACAGGAGGAAGTCATTTAGCCCCTCGAGCCTATTCCACCATTCAATGAGATCATGACTGATCTGTTACCTAACTCCATACATGCTCCTTTGCCCCATATCCCTTAATACCTTTGGTTCACAAAAATCTGTCAATCTCAGACTCAAAATTAACAATTGATCCAGAATGTTGCCTATGCAATAACTCTCTAGGCTTAACACTGTGAACTCAATCAGGTGCGACCTGACTACTTTATTGCTCTCAAAGTGAGGATTAAACATAGAGGCTTTCTTTATATACAAGGGCTGCACGTGTGTGTCTGTGGCCCAATGACCTCCGACGGTCGCTCCCCCTGGTGGCAGGTAAACCCAGGCATACATCCATTACATCATTCCCCCCCCCCCCCCCCCAAGATCTTGGTATCAGTCCTAATTACAAATTGAGACGGTCCGTGGCTTTCCGTTCCCTAGTTGATCGTCTCAGTTCAATTCCAGATCTGGGTGAGCTCTCCGAGTCATTCATGGCTTTGAGGCTGGGTAGCCGATCTAATGGGAGTGGCAGTGTCCATGTCGGGGATTGAAGGTCCAGATTCATTGACAACAGCAGGGTCTTCTGATGGCTGAATATGAATCGGTTGGTCATTGATGGTGTCCTCTTCAAACTGTTCTGGTTCGTCTGTGTGCCGCAATATCGTCTGATCAATATGCCTCCTGCATGTTTGCCCATTAGTGAGCCTGACAATAAGCACCCTGTTACCCTCCTTGGCAGTAACAGTGCCAGTGAGCTACTTGGGGTCTTGACCATAATTTAGCACATACACAGGATCATTAATAGAGATGTTGCGTGACACGGCAGTGTGATCATGATACCACTGCTGATGTTGACGTCTGTTTTCAACGTGATCGTTAAGATCAGGGTGGACAAGCGAGAGCCTGGTCTTGAGACCTCTCTTCATCAACAGTTCAGTGGGGGGACGCCGGTAAGCGTGTGGGGTCTCGTCCTGTAACTAAGCAGTATGCATGACAAACGAGTCTGCAAAAAACCGTGAGTTACGCATCTCAGGCTCTGCTTGATGGTTTGGACGGCCTGCTCCGCTTGACTATTGGACACGGGTTTGAATGGTGCTGACCACGGGACTGTGTAAATCCCGTACAAATCTCTCCCTGCCTTTCTTGGGCACAACAATACGATTACCCCACAGCAAACAACCAGATTAATGGATAACTCGTCTTTGTGACGGTTGTAAGGTTTGGTCTCATCACCCACTTCCCTGGGAATGGCCGACCAATCACTACTAAGGACACAATGTTTTATAACCGATAAGATCGGATCCTGGCTGGTCCAGGTCCTAACTTGTTGAGCAGTGACAGACGACCCTTCACTCTCAAAGGCATCTATGACCAACAGTAGGTCTGCGGGTTGTGGTGTTTCCACTTCCGGCGTGGGCAACGGTAAACAGCTCAATGCATCGGCACAATTCTCGGTGCCAGGTCTATGGCGAATGACATAATCATAGGCAGATCATGTCAGCGCCCACCTCGATGCGGGATGACGCATTGGTATTGATACCTCTATGCTCTGAAAACAAAGATATGAGCGGCTTGTGATCGGTTTCAAGTTCGAAACGAAGCCCAAACAGATACTGGTGCATCTTTTTAACCCCACCTTCGCAAGCTAAAGTTTCTTTCTCTACCATGCTGTAGGCTCTTTTGCTTTAGACATGCTTCTCGACACATATGCAATGGGTTGTAGTTTGCCCGACTCATTGGATTGTTGGAGCACGCAACCAACCCAATGTGATGAAGCATCACAGGTCATTACTAAACGCTTGCACGGGTCATAATGTACCAGCAATTTGTTGGAACAAAGCAGATTTCTAGCCTTCTCGAGATACACCCCAAACCCAGTTGTCGCCTTTTCTGAGCAGCATGTGCAGTGGCTCTAATAATGTGCTAAATTTAGGTAAGAAATTACCGAAGTAGTTGAGAAGACCAAGGAATGGACGCAGGTCCATCACATTCTGGGGTCTGGGTGCATTTTTGATGGCCTTTGTTTTCGAGTCCGTAGGCCTGATGCTGTCTGCAGCAATCTTCCTTCCCAGGAATTTGACTTCCAGTGCCATAACACCTGAGCCCCACTTTGTCCAGACGATGTAGAACCTCTTCCAGGTCACGACCTGTGACCAGAATGTTGTCTTGGAACACCACGGTTCTAGGGACGGACTTCAGTAAACGCTCCATGTTTCTCTGAAATATGGCTGCAGCCGAGCGAATTCCGAAAGGACACCTGTTGTAAATGAACAGCCCTTTATGCGTATTGATGCACGTAAGTTTCTTCGACGATTCGACAAACTCCTGTGTCATATAGGCCGACATCAGATCCAATTTGGTGAACGACTTTCCCCCGGCTGGCATTGCAAACTGGTCATCAGCCTTTGGTAATGGGTACTGATCCTGTTTCGAAACTCGGTTGATCGTAACCTTGTAGTCTTCACAAATCCTGACAGTGCCATCACTCTTTAGCACAGGAACAATGGGACTAGCCCATTCGTTAAATTTGACTGGTGAAATGACCCTTCACATTGGAAGCTGTCCAGTTCGATTCCGACCTTCTCTCTCATCATATGCAGGACCGCCCGGGCTTTGTGATGGACGGGTCTTGCATCCGAGCCCAGGTGAATCTGCACTTTGACTCCCGTGAAGTTGCCGATGCCCGGTTCAAACAGCGAGGGAAATTTGCTCAGCACTTGAGCACACGAAGCGCCATCCACCGATGACAAAGCTTTAATATCGTTCCAGTTCCACTTTATTTTTTTGAGCAACTCCTGCCGAACAGCATTGAACCATTGCCAGGAACGATCCACAGCGATAGATCATGAACCGCCCCATCATACGACATCTTGACTGCTGCACTGCAATCACTGGTATGAGCTCTTTGGTGTAAGTACGCAATTTTGCATTTACTGGACTCAGCTCGGGTTTCATGGCCTTGGTGTCCCACAGCTTTTCGAAAGTCCTCTGACTCATAATTGACTGACTCGCACCCGTGTCTAATTCTATAGATACCGGCACGCTGTTCAATCTTACTTCAATCATTATCGGTTGGCTCTTTGTCAGGAACGAATGTACACTATACACTTCCTCCTCGGGTATCTTGGGTTGCATTGCTGGATCCTCTCTGGATCGGTCATCATCATCCACGTGGTGTGTCGCAGCACGCTTGTTGAGCTGCGGACACATCCGCTGGAGGTGTCCCATTTTCGCACAGCCTCTACAAATATACTGCCTGAAAAGGCACTGATGAGGCCGATGATTGCCCGCACAACGCCAACAGGGTGAAATCGGATACGTGCCCAATGGCGGACTTTGAGCAGCTACAGGTTTCGTAAACACAGTCAGGTGCAGCTCTGCCAACCAACGACACAATCTGGTGCACATTACTTGCCGTGGAGCTCTGACTCTGTGAGGATATCTGCTTTGTACTATTGACCGTGATTAGGCAAGCCTGGGCGATGGTGATGGCCCTGCTCAGATCCAGCATCTCCGCAGCCAGCAGCTTCCACAGGATCACCTCATGGTTTATGCCTATTACAAAGACAACGCGCAGCATGTCTTCCAATGCAGTTCCAAACTTACACGGTCCAGCGAGACGTCTCAGGTCGGCAACAAATTCTGCCACATTCTGGCCCTCAGAATGAATATGCTTGTAAAAGCGATATCTCGAGATAATGATGCCTTCTTTAGGTTTGAGATGATCAAGAATCAGAGCACACAATTCCTCATAGGTCTTTTCCGTTGGATGTGCAGGTGAGAGCAGATTCTTTATGAGGCCATAGATTTTTGGACCACAAACCGTGAGGAAAACCGCCCTGTGCCTAACTGCGTCAGCGTCTTCATGCATCTTGTTGGCCACAAAGTACTGGTCGAGGCAATCTGTAAAATCCCCTCAGTCTACTCCCTCCACGAATCGCTCCAGGATTCCAACGGTGCTCATTTTTTTGTTTTGTGTGAAAGTTCGTATTGTGCCTCGTCGCCAAATGTTGCCTATCTAATAACTCAATAGGCTTAGTACTGTGAACTCAATCAGGTGCCACCTGACTCTACTTTATTAGCTCTCAAAGTGAGGATTAAACATGGAGGCTTTCTTTATATACAAGGGCTGCACGTGTGTGCCTGTGGCTCAATGACCTCCGACGGTCGCTCCCCCTGGTGGCAGGTAAACCCAGGCATACATACAGTACACAGTATCAATTACCATTTGCGGAAGAGAGTTCCAAACATCTGCCACCCTTTGTGTGTAGAAGTGTTCCCTAATTTCACTCCTGAGAGTCTGGCTCTAATTTCTAGGCTATGCCCCCTAGTCCTAGACTCCCCAACCAGCAGAAATAGTTTCTCTCTATCTATCCTATCTGTTCCCCTTCATATCTTGAAAACTTCAATCAAATCACCCTTTAACCTTTTAAATTCTAGGGAATACAGCCCTAATTTGTGTAATCTCTCCTCGTAACTTAACCCTTGGAGTGCGGATATCATTCTGATAAACCTACACTGCACTCCCTCCAAGGCCAATAGATCCTCCCTAAGGTGTGGTGCCCAGAACTGCTCACAGTGCTCCAGGTGTGGTCTAACCAGGGCTTTGTGTAGCTGCAGTTTAACTTCTACCCCCTTGTATTCTAGTCCTCCAGATATAAAGGCCAGCCTTTTTGATTATTCTCTGTACCTGTCCATGACATTTTAATGATCTACCTACCTGGACCCCCAAGTCTCTTTGGACCTCCACTATTTTTAGCTTTTCACCATTTAGAAAGTTCCCTGTTCTAACCTTTTTAGATCCAAAGTGGATGACCTCACATTTGCCTACATTGAGATCCATTTGCCACAGTTTTGCGCAGTGACTTAATCTATTGATATCCTTTTGTCATTTTATGCTTCCATCAACACTGCCTACAATGCCGCCTATATTTGTGACATCGGTATAATTTGGATAGATGGCTTTCTATCCCATTATCCAAGTCGTTAATAAATACTGTGAATAGTTGAGGTCCCAACACAGATCCCTGCGGGACCCCACTAGTCACATCCTGCCAATTAGAGTATCTGCCCATTATCCCTACTCTCTGTCTCCTGCCGCTCAGCCAATTTCCTAACAAGGTCAATAATTTTCCCTCAATTCCATGGGCTTCAATCTAGTTCACAGTTTCTTATGAGAGACTTTATCAATTGCCTTCTGGAAGTCCATATAAATAACATTCATAGACATTACCCTGTCCACTACTTTAGATACCTCTTCAGAAAATTCAATCAGGTTTGGCAGGCATGCTGGCTCTCGCTGATCAGCTGAAAATTTTCGAGTTGTTCAGTCACCCTGTCCTTAATTATAGACTCTAGTAATTTCCCAACAACAGATATTAATCTAACTGGTCTATAATTCCCTGGTTTCCCCCTCTCACCATTCTTAAATAGTGACATGCACAATTTTACAATCTAAAGGAACGGTTTCTAAATCGAGAGAACTTTGGAAGATTATAGTTGGAGCATCAGCAATGTGCTAATCTACTTTCTTTAAAACCCTGGGATGGAATCCAGCTGGTCCTGGGATTTGTCACTCTTTAGTGCCGTTATTTTCTTCATTATTGTTATTTTAGTTACGTTAATTCTATTGAGTTCCTGTCCCTGATTCAATATAAGTTTTCTTGGGATTTCCGGCATGCTATCCTCTTCCTCTACTGTAAATGATGATGCAAAGTAATTATTCAACATGTCTGCCATTTCCTTATTATCATCGTCAATATCTCTGTTAATCAGTTTCCAAGGGGCCCATATTGCTCCTGATCACCCTCTTTTTCCTAATATAATTATAAACATTCTGTGTGTTGATTTTGATATCCCTTGCAAGTTTCTTTCCATATTCCCTTTTTGTAGCTCTATCTGTTTTATGACCCTTTGCTGGTCTTTGCATCGTTCCCATTCTCCAGGATCTGTGATACTTTTTGTATTTTTGTATGTGATTTCTTTTAGTTTTATGCTGTCCCTCACCTCTTTAGTCGTCCAAGGCTGTTTTTTTTGGCAAGTCGAGCTCTTGCCCCTCAGGAGTATAAACTGGTTCTGTATCACATTAAATTATTTTTGAACACCTCCCACTGATCTGTCGTTTTACTCACTAGCAGATTTGCCCAGTGTACTGGGGACAGTCTCTGTCTCATCCCATTGACGATGTCCTGCCCTAAATCTACAATCTTCGTCGCTGTTTCGTGATTCGCTCTTTCAAACGTTACGTTGAACTCAATCATGTCATGACCGCTATTGGATAAATGTTCACAGACCGTTAGGTTGTGAACTAAATGTGGCTCATTCATTGCTAAATCTAATATGGTATGTTGGTCTGAGGACATATTGTTACAGAAAGCGATCCCAGACGCACTCAAGAGATTCTCAATCTTTCTGACATGTGCTAGTCTGCTTATCCCAATCTACATTAAAACCAGTCCGCCTGCGGGGAAGGTTGGCTTGGTGGGCTGGGGAAGGAAGGGAAGCCGCAGAAGCAGCTGAGCAGATGGCCTCAATCTTAGTGACAAAGAAGTGCATGAGCTCCTCGCACTTGTTGTTGGAGACACCACCAAAACAGATCAACTGGACTTTCATCTCATTGTTGTTTTATAGGATCTTGTGGCATGTAAATACGTGTTCCTGAGTGTGAAAGTAACTGTATGTGAGGCACTTGGAGACATTTCTGAAGGATGTGACGAGGCACTGTATAAATGCAAAGTACTTTCTTTGTGGCCGTATGCAGCATGGGAGGCTTGAAGCAGATGTGGAAATTACTTCAAGGAAAAAAAATGGAGGCATTCTTCTGTTTCCAGACATTAGATAATCGAAAACATATGGATTCTGAAAACTGCAAAATAGCTAAAAGTGAGTGGATTGTATGAAGCCATCAGAAGCAGCCAACGATAAGCCAGGGTTTAAAGATGAACAACGGTCACTGAATGCAGCATTTACAAGTATGGAGAACCTTCAAGAGGAGTATTACAGCAGTGGGGGAGAGATCCCTACATTCAACAGCAAGTTATATCTATAACTATAAGTTATTTATGAGTAAGAATACAAGGCTAGAAATTTGTTTGCCCCGGAATAAGATCCAGAATGGCAATGCATGATCTCCCCACCCCCGTTCAAAGGCAGCACGGCCACTCCAACCATGACAGGCATATCACCCAAACACATGGCACCACACTCACTGACACACTTCCCTTTCTCACACCCATCCAGCAGGACCTAACCGCCAGGGGACAGGCACGTCTGCATAGCCTGAGCCCCTCCCACGGAGAGATGGTACTGGCCATTATTGGGAGGGGCATCGCTGAGCCCGTGGCCCATGGCAGGGCTGAAAGAACACACGATGCCAGTGTCCTCATACATAATCCTCATTTTCACATCCCACTTCCCTCTCATCCCACCATCTCTTCTGATTCCCGAGCTGCAGATGGTGTATGCACCACCTCTTCCCCCCCACCCCTCCCTGCACCCCGCCCTCCCCTCACCACAACCCTTCCCTGGTGCCTTTCTCCTTTCAGAGAACCAAGAAATCCAACCTGCCCAGCCAGAGATGCAGGTAGAAGAGGGGGAGAAGAGACACCGTCAGTCACTCTGACACTCACAGCCACCAGCTCAGATAGTGGCAGTGTGCGGATTTAGAGGGCCACTAAGAGGTGGCCTCTGGACAGGGTGAATCACTGGACACGAGTGGGCTGCAGCCAGGGCAGTGGGAAAGGGTAGCGCAGGTGCCAGCTCGCCGGGGGCGAGGTCACACACGGGTTCTGCTGCACAGGACTCAGATGAGGACTTCGATGGGACGGCCTACAGAAGATCGCTGATGGTTACGCACAACAAAACACTTGGTGCATTGGCAGGCTTGGAGAAATCCCGAATACTATGTCAAGGAGCTTGGAGGAGTCTGGCACCAACCTTGCTCAGACAGGGCTTTGCGCAGCGCTTGGAGCCCATCCTGTCCAGCGTGCTAGGGGTGGGCAGATCCATTAGCGCACTTGTGGACCCAATCACGATGCAGCGACTGATGGCCAATGTCTCAAGTTCATTGTAGCACAAGCAGAGCCGCCCAACATACTCGGAACTCCTTCACGGCAAACGAGCCAAAGGTGGGCAGAGGAAACGTTTCAAGGACACCTTCAAAGCCTCCTTGATAAAGTGCAATATCCCCACCGACACCTGGGAGTCCCTGGCCAAAGACCACCCTAAGAGGAGGAAGTGCATCCGGGAGGGCGCTGAGCACCTCGAGTCTCATCGCCGAGAGCATGCAGAAATCAAGCGCAGAAAGCGGAAGGAGCGTGCGGCAAACCTGTCCCACCCACCCCTTCCCTCAACCACTGTCTGTCCCACTTGTGACAGGGACTGTGGTTCTCGTATTGGACTGTTCAGACATCTAAGGACTCATTTTTAGAGTGGAAACAAGTCTTCCTTGATCCCGAGGGACTGCCGATGATGATGATGGACCTGACCACGATGCAGTGTCTGATGGCAGATGTCTGAAGTTCAAGCACAAGCAGAGCCACCCAATATATGAGTGCCGCAGTGCAAGCTCAGATTGCTCTCATCCAGGCTCAGCTTGCTGCCATCGTGGCTGCATTTACCAGTGTGGAAAGGGGCTTGCCGGGTCTTGCAGCAGTCCAGCAATCTGTTCCCCAAAAGATGGTAGGCGTGTCGCCCCGCCGTCCTGGGGTGAGTGCCAGTGGCTCCATGGAGCACGAACCTGTCTCATGTTGACAGCATCCACCCTCCCACCACCGTCACTCTGCCAGTGCCCCTGCTGTTGCCTGTCAGCCAGCCAGCCCTGACTGCTGTCACCCAGGCCGAGGTGGTGCAATCTACAGCCGGGTCCTCTAAGCCCAGAGCTGCTCCAGATCATCCTGCAAAGCCATCTGCAGTCTCCCTCACTGAAAGTCAGCAGCCTTCCATCATCATAGGCAAATCGAGGAAGATTTGCTAAAAGTGAGTTCTTAGGTGACTGAACAGTCCAATACAGGAATTACAATCTCTATCACAGGTGGGACAGACAGTCGTTGAAGGAAAGGGTGGGTGGGACTGGTTTGCCGCATGCTCCTTCCGCTGCCTGTGCCTGGTTTCTCTCGGCGACGAGACTCGAGGTGCTCAGCGCCCTCCCGGATGCACTTCCTCCACTTAGGGTGTTCTTTGGCCAGGGACTCCCAGGTGTCGGTGAGGATGTTGCATTTTTATCAAGGAGACTTTGAGGGTGTCCTTGAAACATTTCCTCTGCCCACCTGGGGCTCGCTTGCCGTGTAGGAGTTCCAAGTAGAGCGCTTGCTTTGGGAGTCTTGTGTCAGGTATGCGGACAATGTGGCCTGCCCAATGGAGCTGGTCGAGTGTGGTCAGTGCTTCGATGCTGGGGATGATGGCCTGATCGAGGACACTAAAGTTGGTGTGTCTGTCCTCCCAGGGGATTTGCAGGATCTTGTGGAGACATCGTTGGTGGTATTTCTCCAGCGATTTGAGGTGTCTACTATATATGGTCCACGTCTCTGAGCCATACAGGAGGGCGGGTATCACTACAGCCCTGTAGACCATGAGCTTGGTGGAAGATTTGAGGGCCTGTCTTCGAACCTTCTCTTCCTCAGGCAGCCGAAGGCTGCGCTGGCGCACTGGAGGTGGTGTTGAATCTCGTCGTCAATGTTTGCCTTGCTGATAATAGGCTCCCGAGGTATGTAAAGTGGTCCACGTTGTCCAGGGCCGCGCCATGGATCTTGATGACTGGGGGCAGTGCTGTGTGGCGGTGTCAGGTTGGTGGAGGACCTTTGTCTTACTGATGTTTAGTGTAAGGCCCATGCTTTCGTACGCCTCAGTGAAGATGTTGACTATGACTTGAAGTTCAGTCCCTGAATGGAGCATTGCCGTGAGGAAGATTGAGAAGAGGGTTGGGGCGATGACGCAGCCCTGCTTGACCCCGGTCCGGATGTGGATTGGGTCTGTAATGGATCCATTGGTGAGGATCATGGCCTGCATGTCGTCGTGGAGCAGGCAGAGGATGGCGACAAACTTTTGGAGGCAGCCGAAACGGAGGAGGACGCTCCATAGTCCCTCATGGTTGACAGTGTCAAATGCCTTTGCGAGGTCAAAGAAGGCCATGTACAAGGGTTGGTGCTGTTCCCTGCATTTTTCTTGCAGTTTTTACTCCAGCAGCCTTCCACCTGCCATGCTCCCAAAGCAAGTGTTCTACTCAGAACTCCTTCACGGCAAACGAGCCAAAGGTGGGCAGAGAAAACATTTCAAGGACACCTGCAAAGCCTCCCTGAAAAAGCGCAACATCCTCACCGACACCTGGGAGTACTTGGTCAAAGACCACCCTAAGTGGAGGAAGTATATCCGGGAGGGCGCTGAGCACCTCGAGTTTCGTCGCCGAGAGCATGCAGAAATCAAGCGCAGGCAGCGGAAAGAGCGTGCGGCAAACCAGTCCCACCCACCCTTTCCCTCAACGACTATCTGCCCCACCTATGACAGAGTCTTTGGTTCTCGTATTGGACTGCTCAGCCACCTAAGGACTCATTTTAAGAGTGGAAACAAGTTTTCCTCGATTTCGAGGGACTGCCTATGATGATGATGATGTGACAGCCACTGGGGTCGCACTTCGTAGGAGCACTAGGACAGCGAAGGCCCACGGAAAACAGGCACTGAGGGAATGCACAAAGGTGCTTAGTTGATGCTGCTGTGTAATATTGGATGGATTGATGTATAAGTTTGGATTGGAATGATGTTTTTGTAGTGCCTTCTGTTTCAGCTTTGTGATGGTCATTAACAGAGGGAAGGGAAGGTGTGGGACTATTTTGGAATGGAGAATTGGGTTGAATTCACTGATACCGCAGTTGGATGAATTGATCCTGGATATCCCGGCCATAAAGGAGCTGTCTGGGTGGTATCCTTCCTTCCGCTTTCTCTTCCTCTGCATCTTCCTTTTCTGCTGCTTCTTCTTCTCTCTGCGTGCAGTTTGTCCCCTTTGCTGCCTCTGCATCATCTCACTCTACCCCCCAGGATTGTGAGCAAGTGGTCCTCCCAGAGGCCCAATACTGCGGATGCTGAAAATCTGAAATAAAAGCACAAAATGCTGACAATACTCAGGAGGTCAGGCAACATCGCGACCTGAGACGAGAACTCTGTTTCTCTCTCCAAGGATGCTGCCAGACCTGCTGAGTATTTTCCGCATTTTATGTCTTCACCGAGGCCTTCCTTGACAATCCGAAGCCTTGCAAGAGTCCAGCAGCAAACCCTGCACTCCCTGCACAATTGAACAACTTGTTGCATTTATTGGCCATCCCTAATTGCCCTTGAGAAGGTGGTGGTGAGCTGCCTTCTTGAACCTCTGCAGTCCGTGTGGTGAAGGTACTCCCACAGTGCTGTTAGGGAAGGAGTTCCAGGATTTTTACCCGGCAACGATGAAGGAACGGCGATATACTTCCAAGTCAGGATGGTGTGTGACTTGGAGGGGAACATGGAGGTGATGGTGTTCCCATGTTGCTGTTGCCCTTGTCCTTCTAGGCAGTACAGGTTGTGGGTTTGGGAGATGCTGCCGAAGAAGCCTTGGCGAGTTACTGCAGTGCATCTTGTAGATGGTACACACTGCAGCCATGGTGCGCCGGTGGTGAAGATGGTGGATGGGGTGCCGATCAATAGGGCTGCTTTATCCTGCATGGTGTCGAGCTTCTTGGGGTAGAGATTCCCCCCCGCCTGAAACGGGGCGCTGCCACCCCATTGCGATGTTTTTTACCGCAGCTGTGGTTCAGGTCAACTCCTTCGGGAAATTCTGCTCTTTGGTTATTTTTGTTCTGATCCGGAAGTCGATCATAATGGGGGCAGTGACTACGCCTGAGGGGCAAAAACACGGCGGTGACAGCAACGGAGGGGCGCAAGTTGGGGGCGGTGTGTAATTACTGCCGCGATGACGTCATCACAGCTCCGTGTCACCAAGCTCTCCCCTTCACTTAAAGGGAAGAGCCTCCATGCTTTTTAAACTTGGGTCCACTGAGCCACCAGGGATGGTTTCAACCGGGCCAGCGGCCTGACACCCAAGAGGGGGTGTCAGGCTGCCGGGGGTGTAAAATGTGGATTCTTTTCCCTCAATCTGGTTCAGCGAATTCACTGAGTCGAATACCGTTATTGCTTGTAACAAAGCAGGTTTTTATTTTTCAAAACCGGCCGGGACTTTATCAGACAGAAGGAATGCTTTCTTGATTAATCGCACCCACTTCCGACGGACAAAGTGACATTACATTGTAAAGGCACAACGGTTATACAATTTCGTTAAAAGATAACAAGATACAATTAGAGTGACATCCTAGTTCAGCCTATCCCCTTTGATCCCTCTTTCCCTTTGTCCACTCATAAGCCGACTTCAGTATGGTCTGTTTTTACACAAAGACCCATTATTCTTCTTCTGTTAATGTTTCAGGTTAGTGGTATGATCTAATAAGACCTTGAAGTTATTTTGCAAGCTGTATCAGTATTGTAACATTTGCAGGCTCCAGTCTGAGATTTTTATGGCTATTCCTCCATGAATCCTTTGTTAGCTTTTAGTGTCCCTATATATCTCCCACGTTCTCAACTTCAATGTCTGTATACATTCAGTATCCATTTTCAGTATGCATTCTCATTCCCCCCTTTTATCATTCCATGATAACCCTTAGGATTATTCTAGGAGTATCGCATTCATCCGTTCACACTCTATTTCCTGAATCTTATTGTTGTTATTGTCGAGTAGGTCTTTAGTTCGTTGGATCATAACCCGGGAGCCCTTGACCACAAGAGGGTTTGCTAACCTTGCCATCATTACTTTACCACTAAGGTTAAAGCAACCAACAATCAAGCAACAGGTAATTATTACTACGATGAGAATAATTGCCCCATGCATTAGATAGGGTCTCCAAGATCCACCTAATAGCCAATCAAACCAGCTAGATCCTCCTGCTGGTGTGGATAACTTCTTCACCTCCCTTCTTATGTGATCAGCGAGATTGATTATGTTTTCTTAACTATCAGGAATGTAAGTGCAACATTCAGATCCTATCAGGGCACACGTTCCCCCTTTGGAATGTATAGGGATATGTGAACACACCCAGCATCTAGAAAGTTCCCATTTTGCGCATAAACATAAGACATGTACAAAAAGGTGTTTACATGGAGCTCTCGCCTCAGTCTCCCCTCCCATGCGCCACACCTGTCGTACATCAACGCTACTATACAGACTGTGGCACACAGACACAGTTTCATCTTATTGCTCGGGAATCAAATAAATAGTCCGAATATTGTGCTGATTAAAAGAGTTCGGTTTTCTCGTCTCTCTTCTCAGGTCACCGTCGGTGTAGCTGGCTGTCTATCACTACGGGTAAAAGTTCAAACTGGTCTCCTCGGGATCCACTTTTTAATCAGACGCTGATGGCCTTGTTCAGCTATGGAGAAGAGGAAGTCTGGAACTGAAACAGGAGTTAGAATAACCAGTAAAATAGCTTCGTTAAAGGGTGGTGAGCTTGCAGTGGTGCAGGTGAACCCAGGCACTTTTCCCCTCAACCCTAGCTGCAGTGGGGGTAGTAAGTAACACCTGAAAAGGCCCCTCCCATCGTGGCTTTAATCCCTTCCGAATCCATTTCTTAATCAGGACATACTTCCCTGATGCCACGAGGGACGATTCGGGTAAAAGGTGAGCATCTTGAACCTGGTTGTGGGCTATTCGCAGAGCCTGAGTCAGAGAAAGAACATAGGTGGTCATCAGTCGAGCTGGGATACGATATCTAGGAACAATTTCCCTTATTAACACCTTAACAACAGTTTGAGCCTTATTGTTCAGGGTAGGGTAGGCTTCAATCCATCTACTAAACACATCTACTATTACTAACACATATTTGTAACACTGAACTCTTTGCAACTCAATGTAGTCCAACTGCAATGTCTCAAAGGGACCTTCGGGTAGGGGCGTCTTACCCCAATCACAGGGGACTCCCTTCCCTGGATTATGCTGCTGGCAAACCAGGCAACGACTACTGATTCCCAACGCCTGGAGTCTAGGGTGCCACCAAGTAGCCAAACGTGTGTCACTTGTGGTCCTTGCTCCACAATGAGTAGCAAAATGCATACATTCAATAACCCATAGAGCCAACTCGTCAGACATGCAAGTCTGTTCCGCGGGAGTGGTCCAGAGTTTAGAAACATCGTCATAAGTACATCCATAATTTTTCCACAACAGTTTATCTTTTTCAGGAGCGTCCTCCTGTGCTTTTATAACATCTTGGATGGTTGGCATTAGTTTTTCCGAGGCTAACTTATCCTTTGCAGGACTTTTAGTCTGACTCATCATTCTGGGCACTACCATTTGTTGTCCACGAGAGGCCTGTTTGGCCTCTTCGTCAGCACAATGATTCCCTATATCAACCGGGGATTTTCCAGTGGTGTGGGCGGTACATTTAACAATGGCAATGCGCTTGGGGGGCATGAGGGCTTGCAACAAGTCAGATACTAGTTGCCTATGGGATATCTCATTCCCATGTGGGAATAGTTCAGCTTGTTGGGCGGAATAGGCGGTTTCAAAGACGGCAGATTCCAAGACCTGATTCTCCTGATTTACTATGGCGTATCCTGAAATTCGTGCACCTTCTGGATCAATAGAAGAGCTTCCGTCAACATATATAATAGTCTGGGTCCTCCTCCATTGGTACATCAATTAAATCTTCCCTGACCGATGTGGCCTCTTGAATTAAAGATAAGCAGTCATGACTGGGTTCTTCCTCATCTTGGGATGGCTCGGTAAGAAAACAGGCAGTATTAATGGCAGTACAGTGCCGAAAGGTCAGCTTAGGATTATTTAGTAGGTAGATCTCATATCTGCTTTGCCTGGCCATGGTAAGGTGTTGAGTCTGCAGTTGACCCAGGAGGGCAGCTACGGAGTGAGAGGTGTATACAACAATATCCTGCTGGAGGGTAAGGTTGGCAGCAGATTGAAGGCTACTGTAGATGGCGGTTAATATTTGAGTACGTACAGGGTGCCCCAAGGCAACGGGGTCTATTTTGGAAGAGTAGTAGGCAACAGGCCTATACTTATCCCCGTGTTTCTGAGTTAAGACAACGGTAGCACAGTTTTTCAGGATTGTACAATACAGTTGAAAGGGTCGGTCATAGAGGGGCCGGCCCAAAGCCGGAGTTTGCAGCAGGGCTGTCTTTAGTTCCTTAAAGGCTTGGACGTCTGCGGTTTTTATTTTAAAGCTGCCTTCCTTGTTTGTGTACGGTGTGAGGTGCTTAGTCATCAGGGCGACGTTAGGGATCCAGGATCTGCAGTAATTGATCATCCCCAACCACTGTCACATTTGTTTAGCCGTGCTAGGGACTGGAAACTGGCAAATCGGTTCGTCATCCGGGGAGGCTCTCTGTACAATCAAGCTACGTAGTCAATACGAATAATCGGGGGACGGTTGGCCAAAGGGGTTCTGGGAGAAGTTAGTGTAAGATCCCCGTCCTCTCCCCCCTTGCCCCCCTCCTCTTCCTCCTCTTCCTCTTCTTCCTCTTTCGTGCCGACGGGATGGACACTCTCTACTCCAATGTCCTTTTTGCCCACAATTAAAGCATCCATCTCGTCTTCCCCAGCCCTGACCTCTTCCCATACCAGGTCGGGGACAATAGGGCGGTCCGTAATTAGCAGGGCCCGGGCCATTTGGGTGTTTGGTATAACCGTATCCCTGTTTATCCACCCAACCCTGCACGCAACACTGCGGTTCCATCTGGTATCCCCTTGGGTCGGGTTTTGGTCCTTCCACCCGAGGCGGCTCTTCCTTTCTAGTCACGTATTCAGTCTTGACCCGGGTTGGGGGCACACCTCCCCCCTCCTTTCTTTTCCTGCCAATAATATTTAACCGCCCTTTCCATCTGGGCTTTACTGTTATCTGCCCAATTCATATTATTTGTCCGGATAGCGTGAGCAACCGAATAGGGCAGGCACTGAAGTAGGATAGCGCAGAATTGAGGAGAATCCTCTCCCGCCCTGAAGGCATTATCTCCTGATTGACCTCCATATATTTCAATGAATCTTTCCATGAATTCGTCGGCAGTTTCGTCTCGTTTGGGTTTAGTTTCTAATACTGCGGCCATACTGATGGGCTTCTGAAGGGTCGTGCCGAGGGCATTAAAGATAGCGTTTAGGCGGTCCTGGGCATTGTTAGGGTGAGCAGCCACCAATGCATCATGGGTTGCACGTCCTAGGTGAGTTAGAAATCGGGCATGCTCAGTTGGGCTCAGGGTCTGCTGTACCAGGGCCCACAGGTCCCTTGATTCTGCATTATAAACTGCAATGGTAATTCGAAGATGATCTATAAACTTGACAGGTTCTCTCTTTCGATCTGGCATAGTGGCCAGAATGGCCATAATTTCGTTCGGTTTCCAAGGCACATAGACATCTATAGTGGGGTGGTTCGGAGCTGTTCGACTGCGCAGCACCTCCGCATTCCGATCGGCGGGAGTGTTTGTTTTGCCTTTCACGACTGGTAGTCTGACTCAGCTTTTATCCATGCATGTCGAGGTCACTCCGTGAAATCAGAGGTCAGGGTTAAGTTGGGTTTGTGGATCTCTTTCAGCTTATTTATCTTAGCCTTTTAACTCTTCAATTTGTTTTGTTTGAGTATCTATTTCTTTATTGTATCAGGCAAGTATTATTACATAAGCTAGTTCTGTTTTTATTTTTATTCTGACTATCGCACCATTTCCTCTGTTAGGTGAGTCTTTTTTCTATTAAGAAATCCAAATTAATAATGTTCAGTATGAAACGGCTGTCAATGGAAAGGGTTAACTCCTTTACAGGTTTGTAAGAAGACCTGATGTCATTACGTGACTTCACGTAACCATCTGAAAAAAAAAAGTCTTCTCATCAGGAAAGGCAGCATTTGATTAAACTCCAATTTTTTTTTTTAACTTCTATTTCAAGTACTTGCCAAAGATATATTTTTTTAAATTGATTTAAAACGAGACCACACATTTTTAATAGCTATTTGTTTACTGAAATTCAATTTCATCATCAGCCTCGGTCAATGCAAAGCCAACCATTTGACTACGTAGTCTATCGAGGTCCCAGTGGAACTTTAGTACGTTTCTCGTGCGCGCACTCTTTCTTTAAGACGTCTACGGTTTTTAATATGTCCTCCTTCTGTCAATGAAAGCCCTAATTTAATGGAGTTTTCCTGCCAACTCAACAGAAGTGATGCATTTTTTCAAACTGCAGTGGAGCTTTCCATAATTTAAAATCTCAGAACATTTTTTTTCCTTTCAGCACCTATTTAGTACGTTACGTCTTTTTTTTTAAGATCACCTTTCTTCAAATTAGGTTTTGTATTTACACAGAGGGCTCGGGTCTCGGTAAATTTGTTCATTTAAAATCTCAGAACAATCGAAGACACTTTTTCTTTCAATATTCGTTCAATTTGTTTTCTTTCAAAGTTGCGTCTTTTTTTCCGTCTTTTCCATAACTAGAGGGAAGTCTGGCACGTAGGCTGAGGGCTGCTTTTTGTTATCTCAATTGTTCCAGCCTCAAGGTCGTGTTATACTGTCTCTTCTAAACTGCAGATTTAATATAATAATAATTTTTTTAAATCCTTTTGAATCCATCTCAGTATTTTGCTGTGCCTTCTCTGAATATCTCAAAATCCCAATTCAAACTTTGTAATTTCAATCTTTATTTAAAACTTTTTTGAGCTTAGAAGCTTTTTTTTTAAGGTATTCTTTATCTCATTCCGAGACTAAATTTATGTCTTTCAACCCAATGTAATCAATCATGGCATGTTTTCTTTCGACAAGTAAGTGAGCATGTCAAATAAATTCTTTTTTTAACCACCGGGACCATGTATTTATTTTTTTATCTTTTACTCAACAAACCTATCCTTTGTGCATTTCCTGGCTCCGTAACTTATCATCCGAATATATGTAATTCAATAAGGTTCACACTCTTAAACTTCCCACATACAGGACAGCACTACGAAGGGTTAAAAAAACTTTCACTCTGTTTGAAAAAGTGGGTGGAGCTAAAACAAACCACAACTCCCTGCTTTCCCAAACAGGCTTTCTTATCCACAGTCAAAATCACACAAGCATTTCTCATTTTAAAACAGACGTTCACAAGAGTCTCTCTTCTTTCCTATTAATTGTTTTGGCCGGCTCTATTTTTGGATCCATGACCTTTCAGGGAATTCGTAGTTTTATCTAAATTACTCATCCTCGCGTCGCCCCGCGTTGGATCAGGGTTGTAATTAGTCCTGATTGTCCCCACGTTGCCCCGTGATGGTTTAAGTTATCTTATCCAGAGCCTAGACGGACCAAGTGATATACAAGATCGACGCCGTACCTGAAATAAGTACAATTTTAAATTTACACAGGCCTGCGTAGTCCCGCGGCTTAATTTTATGTAATTCTCTAACCTCCGCGTCTCCCACGCGGTTCGCGCGATTCTCTATCCCTCCGTGTCGCCGCACGGTTTTCCTGTTCGCGTTGCCGCGTGATTTCTATCCCTCCGTGTCGCCGCACGGTTTGTGTCGCCACGCAATTTCCCTATCTCTTTCCTATTCTAAGTTTGAAAGGTATTCACCAAATTGTCCTGGATCTCGTTCAAACACTACCTGAGAACCAGCGAGTGGCTAAACTTTCCTCAGACTTTTGAAACCGGAGGAAACTGGAGCAGTATTGAAATTATACTCACTCCAGTGGCCACTTTCCTCTCGTCTCGTCCAAGGCTAGTCTGGCTCTTAATTCGCAAGTTTTTGGCAGTCGTCTGGTAAGATCCCACTTCTGACACCAAATGTAAAATGTGGATTCTTTTCCCTCAATCTGGTTCAGCGAATTCACTGAGTCGAATACCGTTATTGCTTGTAACAAAGCAGGCTTTTATTTTTCAAAACCGGCCGGGACTTTATCAGACAGAAGGAATGCAATCTTGATAGATCGCACCCACTTCCTACGGACAAAGTGACGTTACACTGTAAAGGCACAACGGTTATACAATTTCATTAAAAGATAACAAGATACAATTAGAGTGACATCCTAGTTCAGCCTATCCCCTTTGATCCCTCTTTCCCTTTGTCCACTCATAAGTCGACCTCAGTATGGTCTGTTTTTACACAAAGACCCATTATTCTTCTTCTGTTAATGTTTCAGGTTAGTGGTATGATCTAATAAGACCTTGAAGTTATTTTGCAAGCTGTGTCAGTATTGTAACATTTGCAGTCTCCAGTCTGAGATTTTTATGGCTATTCCTCCATGAATCCTTTGTTAGCTTTTAGTGTCCCTATATATTTCCCACGTTCTCAACTTCAATGTCTGTATACATTCAATATCCATTTTCAGTATGCATTCTCAGGGGCATAAGTGTCGGACCGACCTGGCAGTCGGCCGACAAAAAATAACATGGTGGCAGCGCCAATGAGCCCTCCCCTTTAAGGGAAGCTGCACCGCCGTTGCAGAAGGCCACAGCTTCACTGGACCACCGGGAAAAAGCTTGTTTTGGCACCGCCGGGCGGGCCGAAGATTTTCCGAGGGGAATACCGCCGTCGGGGGTTAGATCGGCGGTGCGCACGGTGCTTAACACCGATCAGCAGTAGAGGAGTGGTAAGAGGGGCATCAGGGCACCACCGGGGAACCTCGGGAGGGCAATCGGGCTACTGGCGACCATTCCACAACAGTCAGCGCCACTTCACTCCGCAGCGTGGACGCCGATTTACAGCGATAAAAGGCCTTAAGGAGAGGGGCAAGTTCGTCCCCCCTTGAGTGTTGTTGGAGCTGCACCCATCCAGGCAAGTGGGGAGTATTCCATCACACTCCTGACTTGTGCCTTGTAGATGGTAGAAAGGCTTTGGGGAGTCAGGAGATGAGACACTCGCCGTAGAATACCCAGCCTCTGACCTGCTCTTGTTGCCACAGTATTTATGTGGCTGGTCCAGTTAAGTTTCTGGTCAATGGTGACCCCCAGGATGTTGATGGTGGGGGATTCGGCGATGGTAATGCTGTTGAATATCAAGGGGAGGTGGTTAGACTCTCGCTTGTTGTTGTCCAGGTCTTGCTGCATGCGAGTATGGACTGCTCCATTATCTGAGGAGTTGCGAATGACACTGAACACTGCAATCATCAGCGAACATCCCCACTTTTGACCTTAGAATCAGTTGAAGATTGGGCCTAAGACACTGCCCTGAGGAACTCCTACAGCGATGTTCTGGGGCTGGGATGATTGACCCATCTTCCTTTGTGCTGGGTATGACTCCAGCCAGTGGAGAGTTTTCCCCCTGATTCCCATTGACTTCAGTTTTACTAGAGCTCCTTGATGCCACACTTGGTCAGTTTAGGGCAGTCACTCTCACCTCACCTCTGAAATTCAGCTCTTTTGTCTATTTTTGGACCAGGGCTGTAACGAGATCAGGAGCCGAATGGTCTTAGCAGAACCCAAACTGAGCATCGGTGAGCAGGTTATTGGTGAGCGGGTGCAGCTTGATAGGACTGTCGACGACACCTTCCATCACTTTGCTGATGATTGAGAGTAGACTGATGGGGCGGTAATTGGCTGATTGGATTTGTCCTGCTTTTTGTGGACAGGATATACCTGGGCAGTATTCCACATTGTCGGGTAGATGCCAGTGTTGTAGCTGTACTGGAACAGCTTGGCTAGGGGCATAGCTAGTTCTGGAGCACAAGTCTTCAGCACAAGAGCCGGGATGTTGTCGGGGCCCATAGCCTTTGCTGTATCCAGAGCATTCAGCCGTTTCTTGATATCACGTGGAGTGAATCAAATTGGCTGAAGACTGGCTTCTGTAATGGTGGGGACCTCAGGAGGAGGCCGATATGGATCATCCACTTGGCACTTATGGCTGAAGATGGTTACAAATGCTTCAGCCTTGTCTCTTGCACTCATGTGCTGGGCTCCACCATCATTGAGGTTGGGGATGTTCATGGAGCCTCCTCATCCCGTTAGTTGTATATTGGTCCACCACCATTCACGACTGAATGTGGCAGGACAGCAGAACTTTGCTCTAATCCGTTGATTGTGGGATCGCTTAGCTCTGTCTATAACATGCTGCTTCTGCTGTTTAGTATGCATGTAGTCCTGTGTTGCAGCTTCAACAGGTTGGCACCTCATTTTTAGTTACGTCTGGTGCTGCTCCTAGCATGTTCATCTGCACTCCTTATTGAACTAGGGTTATCCCCGGGCTTGATAGTAATGGTAGAGTGAGGGATATGCCAGGCCATGAGGTTACAGCTTGTGGTGGAATACAATTCTGCTGTTGCTATGGCCCACAGCATCTCATAGGCGCCCAGTTTTGAGCTGCTAGTTCTGTTCTGAATCTCTCCCATTTAGCACGGTGGTAGTACCACACAATACGATGGAGGGTGTCCTCAGTGTGAAGATGGGACTTTGTCTGCACAATGATTGTGCGGTGATTACTGCTACTAATGCTGTCATGGACAGATGCATCTGCAACAGGTAGATTGGTGAGGATGAGATCAAGCAGGTTTTTCCCTCGTGTTGGTTCTCTCACCACCTGCCGCAGGACCAGTCTGACAGCTATATCCTTCAGGACTCGGCCAGCTCGGTCAGTAGTGGTGCTACCGAGCCAGTCTTGGTGATAGACATTGAAATCCCCACCCAGAGTACATTCTGTGCCCTTGCTACCCTCAGTGCTTCTTCCAAGTGGTGTTCAACATGGAGGAGTACTGATTCATCAGCTGAGGGAGGGCGGTAGGTGGTAATCAGCAGGAAGTTTCAATGCCCATGTTTGACTTGATGCCATGAGACTTCATGGGGTCCGGAGTCAATGTTGAGGATTCCCAGGGCCACTCCCTCCTGACTGTATACCACTGTGCCACCACCTCTGGTGGATCTGTCCTTCCAGTGGGACAGGACAAACCCAGGGATGGTAACGTAGGAGTCGGAGACATTGGCTGAAAGGTAACATTCTGTGATTATGATTGTCAGATTGTTGCTTGACTAGTCTGCGAGACAGCTCTCTCAATTTTGGCACAAGTCCCCAGATGTTGGTGAGGAGGACTTGGCAGGGTTGGGTGTGCCGTTGTCGTGTCCATAGCCGATGCCGAGTTCAATGCCGGGTGGTCCGTCCGGTTTTATTTTTATTATTGTTTCTTGTAGCAGTTTGTTACAACTGAGTGGCTCACTGGGCCATTTCAGAGGGCAGTTAAGAGTCAACCACAGTGTTGTGGGTCTGGAGTCACACATAGGCCAGACCAGGTAAGATCGGCAGATTTCCTTCCCTCAAGGACATTAGTGAACCAGATGTATTGCACCAAGCCGCTACTTCAATAAAGTATAAATAAAGCTGAAATACAAACATACCTGAAAGATGTGTGTGTCCCTTTAAGAAGCGCTGACAGCATCTCTGATGGGAGGCTTCATGCACGCTTTCCTGTGCGTATTCAGGACACGGCGTAATGGAGAGTGAGGACATCCAAATTAGCGGTCGTGGCGTCAAATCAGGCGTTGCACACCGATTGATGTCATGATCCATTTATTTAAATTCGAGAGGCCAGCGCTGTCAATGGCCCTCACCAAAATGGCGGCCGCTGTGTCCCGTGCCAGAGGCGGGTGGATGTGAGGGGCGCCGCCTTTTCTTCCCACAAACCGGCCTTAACGGCCGGTATTACAGCATTGAATTTCTAGGCCGATGCCAAGTGAGAAGTGGACGAGGACTGGCTGTGGTGACTTGCATGGCCGGATAGCCAGCAAACAATCACTTTCAGGGCAGACACAAAGAGTGGACACTTGGGCGAGGAGGCAGCCAGTCAGTGCTGTCGAGCTGTAATCTGGTAAAAGCAAAATCAGAGGAGAGAACAGGAGAAAAAGCCAGTGGGTGTTGGGATTTAATAATTCAGTGCCAACCTTGGATATCTGGCTTAAACCTTCAGCACAAGATATTTCTGGCAGAGGAAGGCCACTTGGCCCAGCTTAAATCATCCATCCAGATTCACCCTACACTTCCCCTCCATGGCTGCATCTACTTTTTTCTTAAATTATTCCAGGGTTTATTGTTGTGTCCTTAGATGCTCTAGTAATGACTCCACGAGGCAACGTGTTGTACTTGAACTGTAGTGACCTTCGTCCTTTATTTGTTAACTCCAGGGTGAGGATCACACCTGGTGGCCTGCTTTTTATACTAGGCCAGGCACACCTGTACAGGTAACCTACAAGTCTCCCACTGCTGTGCCCTCTAATGGCACACCTTGTGATAGTACCAACAGTAGCCATGTAGGATACATAACATCACTCTCCCCTGAGGCTTTAGTGCAAATCACCTCTGCATTGACTGCTCTGGGCTTAGCTCTATGTGGGCTCTGTCTTGTTGACCCTTGGCAGGTCATTTCAATCTTGGGTGAGTAGTTGGTGCAGTCGCGTGCTGTTGGTTGCTGTTTGTGTGTGTCCCTGACCACTCCATTCTCGCCCCCCGCCATCACCCCACCCCCTCACATATAGATTATGTCGGAGGCTCATAGCATTCACATACATTCAAGTTCAGGGAAAACGTCACATTTGTGGTTCCGTTGTGAGACAAGTACGTTAGACTGGTGAGATACCTTATCGATGCAATGACCGGTATGTAAGGACAAACTAGTTCCAGAGCTGCTGGGTTGTGTCCCTGAAGTCTGGTGGTGGCTCAGTGCCCGGTGCTGGCAATGGGAGCCCGGTTGGCTCGAGTTGCCTGCTCTTGGGGCTGTTACCTGGTCCCTAGCGTTGGGCCGGTTCGCAGATGCCTGTGACCTCCCTGTCCTTTCTTTGCGCCCTGGGTCGCTGCTGCGCCCTGAGGAGCTGTCGTCTAGCAGTGCACAGGGGACTGCTGACTCGCTGGCCTGGGCGTTGTTTGGTTTGGGATCCTGGCTGGTCCAGGTCCCCTTTGGCAGGTGACCCTAGATCTACGGGTATGGTCTTTGTGGCGATGGGGTCTGGGGGCTGTGCTTTAGCACAGTCTGCTCCTTCAGGATCGTAACAGTCGGTGCCATCGGGTGCCTGAGAGGTGGAGCCGATCAGGGGCATGGTATCGATACCGGTGCCGTTGCCCTCCTGAGGTCGCTTGCTTTGCAGCTCGTGTGTGTTGGCTGCTTGTGCCCACACTCCATGGTGCATGACTCTGGTCCCTGGGACACAGGCTACAGCATTGGGTAGCTCACTGGACCTGTGTGCTCCCGATGGGCATCTGCCCGCTGCATTAGCTGCATGCAGTTGAAACCATGCATCGCACAACTTTTCATTACTTATACTGGACACACTGGGTCCGATCGTGATCGCGCGACTTTTCCTCGCTGGTTGCATGTACACAATTCAGATCATCAATTACACATTTTACATGATCAGTTACACATTTTGTCTCTGACTTACAGTTACTATTACATTGCTTGAGTGTGTGGAACTGTCCCTTTAATTGCAGTGGGTTGCCGGCCTCCTTTAAGAGAGCCTTGCTTTCTTTACTCCAATCCTCTTCTCCGTTTGGTGCCATGTGTTGCTCCATCAGCGCTGCACCTCATGGTCTGGCCGCCACCATCTTTTTCTTCACCTTGTGGGTTGGGCGCCATCTTTCCTCCATCCACGATGTCGACTGCGGTGATCCTCTTCTCCCCGGGTTCTGCCTCTGAAGCTGGGAAGTCGCCTCTGGATCCGATTTTCTTCCCCCGGAGTCCTGTCACTGGAGCCTGGAAGGTGCGCTCGGGTCGTCTCAGCTGGATCATCTCCACGCAGTCGTGCTGAGCGGTCTATGCCTCGGGTGCTGTGCTGGTCTGCTCTCTGGTGCTGGATCCAACCTCAGGTGTGGGCTTGCTTTGCCTCTGAGCGCAGAGGACGTCGATCGCTTCCAATGGATCTTCTCCATCCACCTTCTGCTGAGCAGCGTTGATCCATCACTTGCAACAATCCACAGAGGTAACTTGTGCACCGCGCCATCATGGTGTACCTTTACATTCGCACTGCCAATGACTGGGATGATTGCATCGGTGTAGGTGTGCATCTTTGCCTGAACTGGGACCAACTTGGGTCGTTCAACTTGATTGTCCCATAGCCTCTCAAAGGCTCCTTGATTCATCACTGACTGGCTCGCCCCCGTGTCCACTTCCATGAAGACTGGAAAGCCATCTATCTCGATTTCCATCTTCAGTGGGGAACACTCGGTGGTGCAGGTAAACATGCTATGTACCTCCCCGTGGGACTGGGCTGCCTCTCTGCCTATCGATTCATAATCCACGCTGGATTTCTGGCCATCTGCAGACTCTTCATCGACACAGTGAGTCATATTTCTCTTACACATTCGCTGGAGGTGGCCCTTTGTCCTGCAGCCTTTGCATACATAGTCTTTAAAACGGCACTGGTGAGCCCTGTGATTCCCTCCACAACGCCAGTATGGTGCTACTCGATTAGCCCCCCCTCGGCGGGCTCTGAGTTAAGGGACTCGGGGGCCTGTTCTCTCTTCCCTGAGAGGGTTCGCACTCTACAGTCCAGCCTCTAAACAGCACCACTCTGTGCACAGTACCTGACGGGTTTGAGTCCTGAGGCCTAGAGCCGCAGGTCGAGGTCATGAATGACTGGCTCACAGAGATGGCCCTCTGCAGTGTGACTGTGGTATCTGCCGACAGTAGCTTGTGAAGAAGGCCCTCATGGCCAATTCCAAAGACAAAAATGTCCCACAGCGCTTCCTTGGAGTGGGTGCCGAACTCGCACAGTGCCACCAGCCTCCTGAGGTCTGCGGCGCACTTCACGATTTCCTGGCCTCGTCGGTGGGTATAGAACCCATGTCTGGCTGTGAGGATGCTCTCCTTGGGCTTGAGTTGCTCATGGATCAGGATTATTTAAATGGAAAAAAATTGCAAAATGCTGCAGTACAGCGGGACCTGGGGGTCCTTGTACATGAAACACAAAAGGACAGTATGCAGGTACAGCAAGTAATCAGGAAGGCCAATGGAATCTTGGCCTTTATTGCAAAGGGGATGGAGTATAAAAGCAGGGAAGTCTTGCTATAGTTATGCAGGGTATTGGTGAGGCCACACCTGGAATACTGCATACAGTTTTGGTTTCCGTATTTAAGGAAGGATATACTTGCATTGGAGGCTGTTCAGAGAAGGTTCACTTAGTTGATTCCGGAGATGAGGGGGTTGATTTATGAGGAAAGGTTGAGTAGGTTGAGCCTCTACTCATTGGAATTCAGAAGAATGAGAGGAGATCTTATCGAAACATGTAAGATAATGAGGGGGCTTGACAAGGTGGATGCAGAGAGGATGTTTCCACTGATAGGGGAGACTAGAACTAGAGGGCATGGTCTTAGAATAAGGGCCGCCCATTTAAAACTGAAATGAGGAGGAATTTCTTCTCTCAGAGGGTTGTAAATCTGTGGAATTCATTGCCTCAGAGAGTTGTGGAAGTTGGGTCATTGAATAAATTTAAGACAGAGATAGACAGTTTCTTAACCGATAAGGGGTTATGGGGAGTGGGCGGGGAAGTGGACCCGAGTCCATGATCAGATCAGTGATGATCGTATTAAATGGTGGAGCAGGCTCGAGGGGCCGTATGGCCTACTCCTGCTCCTATTTCTTATGTTCAAGCTGGGTCTGACCAGATCTGGACACAGTACTCAAGCTGGGTCTGACTAAAATGCTGTACGATTTGATCACAACCTCCTCTGTCTTGTACTCTACTGTTTCTTCTATTGTACTTCAGAATTAAGAGGTGATGTAAGTAAGGTGTTTAAGGTGGTCTAAGGATTTTATAGGATAGAGAGAGAGAAACGGTTTGCTTTGATGGGGGAGTCCAGAATAAGAGGCATAACCTTAAAATTAGAGCAAGGCCATTATGGGATAATGTCAAAAAGCACCTTTTCTCACAAAAGTTAGGAGAAATTTGGAACTCTCGCCCAAAAAAGCCATTGATGCTGGGTGTCAATTGATAGATTTTCATTAGGCAAGGTTAATAAGGATTATGGAACCAAGGCGGGTAAATGGAGACAAGATACAGATCAGCCATGATCTAATTGAACAGGTTCGAGGGGCAGAATAGCCTCCTCCTGTTCCTACGTTCCTCAAATTCGATTGGATTTGTTGATTGCTGATTTGCATTAACTGTTCTCAAGGTTACTAAAACCCGTAGGTCTCATACAGATTCATCCTCAGTTATTTCAACACCATTTAAGAAGTATGCATGTTGTCCATTTTCCTTTGTAAGTGCAATACTTTGCACTTGTTTGAGTTCATTCTGTAGTTTCGACTCCACTCTCGCTCCGAGTTTGGTATCATCTTCAATGTGAACCAATGTACACTAAGTGTCAAATCCGAGATATTGCGGTAAATTAGAAACAGCAGTGGACGCACCACTGGGGGTCCGCGAGGGGATTTCAAGGGGTGTGAAATAGGGCGGGGATGGAGGAGGGGGGTGGTGGGTGGAGCAGGGGGAGAAGAAGCCGTCACCGTTTGCAAAGGCTCCACTCGAATCCAGGCTGCCTCCTCCCGTGCGAGAAGCTGAAGTATAACGTACCGAGGACAGGCTCATTATACTCCGCGCCTAAATAGAAAAGTGGGGGGAGGGGTGCTGAAAGGTGCGAGTTTCCCTTTGACAGACAGTAACGTTGTCCAATCGGAACGCGTGTCGTTTTACATAGAAACATAGAAACATAGAAAATAGGTGCAGGAGCAGGCCATTCAGCCCTTCGAGCCTGCACCGCCATTCAATGCGTTCATGGCTGAACATGCAACTTCAGTACCCCCTTCCTGCTTTCTCACCATACCCCTTGATCCCCCGAGTAGTAAGGACTACATCTAACTCCTTTTTGAATATATTTAATGAATTGGCCTCAACAACTTTCTGTGGTATAGAATTCCACAGGTTCACCACTCTCTGGGTGAAGAAGTTTCTCCTCAGCTCGGTCCTAAATGGCTTACCCCTTATCCTTAGACTGTGAACCCTGGTTCTGGACTTCCCCAACATTGGGAACATTCTTCCTGCATCTAACCTGTCTAAACCCGTCAGAATTTTAAACATTTCTATGAGATCCCCTCTCATTCTTCTGAACTCCAGTGAATACAAGCCCAGTTGATCCAGTCTTTCTTGATATGTCAGTCCCGCCATCCCGGGAATCAGTCTGGTGAACCTTCGCTGCACTCCCTCAATAGCAAGAATGTCCTTCCTCAAGTTAGGAGACCAAAACTGTACACAATACTCCAGGTGTGGCCTCACTAAGGCACTGTACAACTGTAGTAACACCTCCCTGCCCCTGTACTCAAAACCCCTCGCTATGAAAGCCAACATACCATTTGCTTTCTTAACCGCCTGCTGTATCTGCATGCCAACCTTCAATGTCTGATGTACCATGACACCCAGGTCTCGTTGCACCTCCCCTTTTCCTAATCTGTCACTGTTCAGATAATAGTCTGTTTCTCTGTTTTTACAACCAAAGTGGATAACCTCACATTTATCCACATTATACTTCATCTGCCATGCCCTAACCTATCCAAGTCACTCTGCAGCCTCATAGCATCCTCCTCGCAGCTGACACTGCCACCCAACTTAGTGTCATCCGCAAATTTGGAGATATTACATTTAATCCCCTCGTCCAAATCATTAATGTACAATGTAAACAATTGGGGCCCCAGCACAGAGCCTTGCGGTACCTCACTAGTCACTGCCTGCCATTCTGAAAAGTACCCATTTACTCCTACTCTTTGCTTCCTGTCTGCCAACCAGTTCTCAATCCATGTCAGCACACTACCCCCAATCCCATGTGCTTTAACTTTGCACATTAATCTCTTGTGTAGGACCTTGTCGAAAGCCTTCTGAAAGTCCAAATATACCACATCAACTGGTTCTCCCTTGTCCACTCTACTGGAAACATCCTCAAAAAATTCCAGAAGATTTGTCAAGCATGATTTCCCTTTCACAAATCCATGCTGTCTTGGACCTATCATGTCACCTCTTTCCAAATGCGCTGATATGACATTCTTAATAATTGATTCCATCATTTTACCCACTACCGATGTCAGGCTGACCAGTCTATAATTCCCTGTTTTCTCTCTCTCTCCTTTTTTAAAAAGTGGGGTTACATTGGCTACCCTCCACTCGATAGGAACTGATCCAGAGTCTATGGAATGTTGGAAAATGACTGTCAATGCATCCGCTATCTCCAAGGCCACCTCCTTAAGTACTCTGGGATGCAGACCATCAGGCCCTGGGGATTTATCGGCCTTCAATCCCATCAATTTCCCCAACACAATTTCTCGACTAATAAGGATTTCCCTCAGTTCCTCCTTCTTACTAGACCCTCTGACCCCTTTTATATCCGGAAGGTTGTTTGTGTCCTCCTCAGTGAATACCGAACCAAAGTACTTGTTCAATTGGTCTGCCATTTCTTTGTTCACCGTTATGACTTCCCCTGATTCTGACTGCAGGGGACCTACATTTGTCTTTACTAACCTTTTTCTCTTTACATATCTATAGAAGCTTTTGCAGTCTGTTTTAATGTTCCCTGCAAGCTTCCTCTCGTACTCTATTTTCCCTGCCCTAATCAAACCCTTTGTCCTCCTCTGCTGAGTTCTAAATTTCTTCCAGTCCCCGGGTTCGCTGCTATTTCTGGCCAATTTGTATGCCATTTCCTTGGCTTTAATACTATCCCTGATTTCCCTTGATAGCCACGGTTGAGCCACCTTCCCTTTTTTATTTTTACGCCAGACAGGGAAGTACAATTGTTGTAGTTCATCCATGCGGTCTCTAAATGTCTGCCATTGCCCATCCACTGTCAACCCCTTCAGTATCATTCGCCAATCTATCCGAGCCAATTCACGTCTCTAACCTTCAAAGTTACCCTTCTTTAAGTTCTGGACCATGGTATCTGAATTAACTGTTTCATTCTCCATCCTAATGTAGAATTCCACCATATTATGGTCACTCTTCCCCAAGGGGCCTCGCACAACGAGATTGCTAATTAATCCTCTCTCATTACACAACACCCAGTCTAAGATGGCCTCCCCCCTAGTTGGTTCCTCAACATATTGGTCTAGAAAACCATCCCTTATGCAATCCAGGAAATCCTCCTCCACTGTATTGCTTCCAGTTTGGTTAACCAATTCTATATGCATATTAAAGTCACCCATGATAACTGCTGCACCTTTATTGCATGCACCCCTAATTTCCTGTTTGATGCCCGCCCCAACATCACTACTACTGTTTGGAGGTCTGTACACAACTCCCACTAATGTTTTTTGCCCTTTGGTGTTCTGCAGCTCTACCCATATAGATTCCACATCATCCAAGCTAATGTCCTTCCTAACTATTGCATTAATCTCCTCTTTAACCAGCAATGCTACCCCATCTCCTTTTCCTTTTATTCTATCCTTCCTGAATGTTTTGCGACGTGATGCAGAGGTGCGCTGGGGGTAAACGAGCGCCTGGCAGGGGCTGTGGTCAAGCGGGTGTCTGGGAGATGTTAAACATTGGTCACACTGAGGGCCAGACTTTCGGCTTCATTGTCGGCGATTTTCTCGGCATTACAGCCCAGCGAGAATTTCCATGTAAGTTTTTCAACGTTATCGCCCACATGTGAAGTCGCCCGCTGGGACCAAACCGCCCACGTGCAACGCGGGGAATAACCGCCAGGGCGTAAGTTTGACCTCAACCGCCGGCGTCCAGATCGACGAGAGACCCGCCCTGTAAACGCTGCTTAAACAGGGCGGTAAGGGGGGGCCCTGCAAAGAAAGGTCAGTTAAAGGTTCTTTATTCTTTTTAATCTTAACACGGCGCTTAGGGTTAAAACTGTTTTGGGAATGCTTTGTCAGCGTTCATTTTTCTTTATGACAATTTTTTTTTTAAGATCCCTCCCCCCCGCCCTCCCCAGGCCCAACCGCAGCCTCAGACTAAATTTTAGTACTTACCGTCCATTCGGTAACGACCGCCCATGTTGCTAACTTTCCACTTACCCACCGAGATACCGCCGACAATGAGTGTGCAACGCCCATTTTCTCGCCGGGCGATTCGTTTTAATTACTTTTACCTTTAAAATGGAAATTCTCGCCAGCTTTTCTCGCCGAACGTTAGCAGTTCTTCTCAGTGGGCAATCAGGCGTTATGGGAAAGTCTGGCCCATTGAGTGGCCCCACCAACCCTTCATGTTCGCTCACACGGTGCAAGGCAGCAATGCCTCGAGCGCTGCAGGCGTTGCCCGAAAAACAAACAATGCTTTGCACTCAGTGAGCAGTCTGGTTTCCCACGCACTCTCTGATCCAGCAGGTATATTTCGGGCTGGGTGTAAATTTTATACAGAAAAAAATACTTGTGTTGTTTTACAAGGTATGACATTTTTATAACACGGGAGAGGGCTCAGAAGCAAAATGGTTGAGAAGCCCCGCCCTTGGGCACCCCACTCAGTACTCTCACCCCGTAAGCCCCACCCCAACAATGCCCCTCTAACCAATACCAATCGTTTTACACCCTGCAACCAGTTTCTTATCAGGGTAGATAGAGAGAATCGGTTTCCTCTGGTGGTGGGGGGAGTCCAGAACAAGGGGGCAGCACCTTAAAATTAGAGTTGGGCCATTGAGGGGTGATGTTAGGAAGCACTTCTTCACACAAAGGGTGGTGGAAATCTGGAACGCTCTCCCCCAAAGAAGCTGTTAAGCCTGGAGGGTCAATTGAAAATTTCAAAACTGTGATTGATAGATTTTTGTTAGGCAAGAGTATTAATGGTTACAGAACCAAGGCGGTTGGATGGAGTTAAGGTATAGATCAGCCATGTCTAATTGAATGGCGGAACAGGCTCGAAGGGCTGAAGGGCCTCCTCCTGTCCCTACATTCCCATGTTCCTACGATCTGTTCCCAATTGATGCCCTGAATCCCACAGCTTTGAGCTTCATTAATAATCTTTTCCAGAGGAGTGTAAGGAGTTAATAAACAATTGATTCTACAACTGCATGTGGGTGGCTCAGCTGTCAAAGATGAATAAACATGTTCATGGGATTGATGAAATTCTTGTGTCAGTAATGCAAAATGTTTATAACAACTGATTGGTGCAGTCCAGCTGGTAAAATCAGCACATAACCTCAACTTTACCTTAACAGTGGGGATGAATGGAGTGAATGTTGTGCAAGTCATAGGTTTAGTTTGTGTCTCCTCACTGCATGCACGCAGTTATTTTCTTTGTCCACAAGATAGCGATCATTACTGAGATCTAAATTCTATTAAAGCAAAGAAATAGGTCTGTCGGCCCAACAGGTCTGTTCCAGGACAAAATCAAAATACTGCGGATGCTGGAAATTGAAATAAAAACAGAAAATGCTGGAAACACTCAGCAGGTCTGTGGAGCGAGAAACAGAGTTAACGTTTCAGTCAGAACGGGAAAGAGTTAGAGAGTAACAGGTTTTTAAGCAAGTGTAGGGGCCTGGAAAGGAGGGAGGGAGGGAGGGTAGAACAGATGGGAAGTCTGTGATAGGGTGGGAGGCAGGAGAGATTGAATGACAAAAGGGATAATGGTGCGAGGCAAAAGGAGATGTTAATGGGACGATTTAAGAAACAAAAGATGAGTCGAGATAGGGTGTAAATGGGAATGGCTGAATCATCAAACGCTGCCGTGGGTAAGAGAGAAAAAAAAACAGGAAAAAAAAGGAAAAAAAATAGGGGCAGAGGTTAAGGCCTGAAATTGTTGAACTCGATGTTGAGTTCAGACGGCTGTAAAGTACCTAAACAAAAGATGAGATGCTGTTTCTCGAGCTTGTGTTGAGCTTCATTGGAACAGTGTAGGAGGCCGAGGATGGAGAGGTCAGAGTGGGAGTGGCCGATGGGCTGAATGGCCTCCTTCGATGCTGTATCATTCTATGATTCTATGAGAAGAGCCCCAGCCAGCTCAATCTTTCACAGTAAGGTTGGCAATTATTCACCATGGCTAGCTGTCCTGAGAAGGTGGTGTGCCTTCTTCTTGAGCTGTTGCGGTCCGTGTGGTGACAGTATTCCTGGCGATGATGGGTGGCTTGCTAGGCCACTTCAGAGGGAATTATAAGTCAGCTATGCAGTGTTGGGGCTGGAGTCACATATAGGCCAGACTGGGTTGGGAGGTAGGTCCTCTCCCCTGAAGGACATTTAAAAACCCAACCGGTTCACTAAACAATTGTTGTTTTTCTGCTGCCAGCCCACATGTAACCAGATTTTTAAATTCACTTCTCAGGACAGCTAGCCATGGTGAATAATTGAAGACCTTACTGGTGATATATTGAGCTGGCTGGGGCTCTTCTCATAGAATCATAGAATGATACAGCACCGAAGGAGGCCATTCAGCCCATTGTGCCACTCCCACTCTGATCTCTCCGCCATGAATTGGATTAGGAGCTCATGGGGCATGGGGTGGGGGGGGATTTTAACCTCTCCCCTCCCTCACCTCGAGGAACAGGAGAGTGTCGGGAGCAGTTTAAATAAGTAAATATGTAATACGCAACCCCACAACCCACGATATCTCCCACACGATCTGTCTCTCCCGCGATGTCCCACCCACGATCCCTCTCTCCCCCCGCGATGTCCCCCAAAAGTGGAAATATTTTCTTTGCGGCTACCCTATCGAAGTCTGGCTTTCCTTTCTGCCCCAGTGTGTTAAGCCTTCTGCAGTAGGTATATCCTCTCAGTTCTGTGCCTTACTACTGGTTCTGTGGTCTTCGGAGGGAGGCTTGATGGGCTGGTGGGCCATCACTTGTCCTTGTCTAAAGTCCTTGGGCTGGATTTTCGGCTTTTAGGGTTTCAGGACGTTAATGGTGGCGTGGCGGACTTGATACCACCGGGAAAGAGTTTGCACCTCAGTCAGCAAAATTGGGCAACTGGGCCCCGAGTGTGGTGCGGAGCGCTAAGGGAGGCGTTGTACACCTCTCAGGGCGCTAGGCCGGCTGAGCATGCGGAAATCCCGAGATAAACAGCCGGCCCGGGAGCACCCCGAGAGAGGCCTGGGGGGGGGGGGGAAATTACCCCCAAAATTTCCCAAAAATACCTCACGCCACTCCTGCATACATCGCAAAATAAAAACAAATCACACTGCCCTGAGGTCAGCATTACTTACCTCACTGTAGCCGCTACAGCTTTCACAGGCGGTCCCAGCACGGCGCTACGGAGCGCTACAGATCGATCCAGTGTCGCAACCAGAGGCGTTGCACACCACGGTGCTCACCTCTTCTGGGCGGTAGTGCTTCTTCCACCCACCTCCCCCCCCCCGCCGAAACCGGCCCCGAAATCCCCCGGCAGGGCACCGGAAGCTGGCCGCCCGCCCGGAAGAGCTCACCGCCACCATTACCGCCCCTCCGGAGCAGAAGACCCAGCCCCTTGTCTGTGCCCCTCCCCCCCATGCTCCAGCTGTCGAGGGCCCCTGGATGCTGACCAGCGATTTGTTTGGAGGGAAAGATGACAATGGGGAGCATTTTAACCCCCAAAAATCCTGCCCACTTCCGGTTTAGACAAAGGCAGGATGGGACTGGCAACCAATCCGCTCCCAGGAGGCGGAGCCCTCATTTACATATGTTAATGAGGCTGCATTGTTGAGGGATGATGAGACCTTACCTTTAAACGAAGCCCGACTATACCGTCCACCACTTGCCTCGTCCAGATCGCCGTGGTGGCGGTGTGGCTCTCATCACCCAATCACATCTTGGTCTGTCCCCCTACTCTCCCTTCTTTGAGTATCTCACCTTATTCCACTCCTCTCACCTCTCATTTAAAATTCTCGTTCTCTACGCCCACCCAAATACCATAGCAATTTTATCACCAGGATATCTTCACTGCTTTCCTCCCTCAGCCTCTGCACCGAGCGGCCTCTCACCCTAAGTGATTTCAACCTCCATCTCAATTCATCATGCCCTCTCTTCTCCGAGTTCATTACCCTCCTGTCCTCCCTTAATCTCTCCATGGGAACTCCCCAACCCATATTCACGGCCAGCCCCACCACCTTGCCATCTCTCGTGGCTTTGTTACTCCCATCATGTCAATCGCAGATAAGGCCATCTCTGACCACTTCCTAGTATCGCTCTCCACCCCCCACCCCACCCTACCTCCTTCTGTGTCCGCCCCTGGAAAACTCTCTCCCGGCTCTCTTACAACTGCACTTACCAACTCCCAACTGTCCAGCCTTTGAACCTCCATTCACCGACATTTCAGCAGCCGCCGATCTGCTCGACCACAGCCTCACCACCACCTTTGATGCCCTAGTCAATATTAAAACCATTACTTTCTCTCACCCTGGCTATACCCCCTGGTACAGCCCCCATCTTTGCTCCCTTAAGCCCAAGTTGAACGGGTATAGCGGACACCTGGTTTCGCCATTCACCGCCAGATCTGGCTGGACCACATAAAACATTACCGGGTCCTACGCTTGTCTGCCAAAACTGCTCACTATTCCAGGATCATTCTGGAATGTAAAGATAAACCTCGGCTTCTATTCTCCACTGCTAACCGTCTTCTTAAACCCCTCTCCCCAGTCTCCACCTTCACCTCCGACAATAAGTGTGAGGAGCTCATGTAATTCTTTGTCTCCAAGATTGAGACCATCCGTTCGGCCGCTTCTGCCTCTTCCCTTCCTTCCCCAAGCCCACAGGGCCAAACTTCCTCGGAGGTTCCCCCTGCCCTAGCCCTGAACTCGCATCTTTCTCCAGTTTCTCTCTGATCTCTCCTCAGGACCTTTCCAAGCTCATCCTGTCCATGATATCCACTTCCTGCTCCCTTGACCCTATTCCCACTAAACTGCTGACCATCCAACTTCCTTTACTGGCTCCCATTTTAGCCAACATTGTTAACGGTTCTCTGTCCTCAGGTACGTTTCCCCTCTCCTTCAAATCTGCCATCATCACCCCGCTGCTCAAAAAACCAACTGTTGACCTCACTGTGCTTGCAAACTATCACCCCATCTCCAACCTTCCTTTCCTCTGTAAAGTCCTTGAACGTGTTGTCGCCTCCCAAATCCGTGCCCATCTTGCCCGCAATTCCATGTTTGAATCCCTCCAATCCGGTTTCCACGTCTGCTACAGTACCGAAACAACTCTCATTAAAGTTGCAAATGACATCCTTTGTGACAAAGGGAAACTATCCCTCCTCGTCCTGTCTGCAGCCTTTGACATGGTTGATCACTCCATCCTCCTCCAACGCCTCTCCACCATTGTCCAGCTGGGTGAGACTGCACTCGCCTGGTTCCATTCTTATCTATCTAATCGTAGCCAGAAAATCACCTGCAATGGCTTCTCTTCCCACTCCCGCATCGTTACCTCTGGTGTCCCCCAAGGATCTGTCCTTGGCCCTCTCCTATTTCTCATCTACATGTTGCCCCTTGGCGACATCATCTGAAAACATAGCGTCAATTTCCACATGTACACTGATGACACCCAGCTCTACCTCACTACCACTTCTCTCGACCCCCTACACGGTCTCTAAATTGTCAGACTGCTTGTCCGACATCCAGTACTGGATGAGCAGAAATTTTCTCATGTTAAATATTGGGAAGACCGAAGCCATTGTTTTCGGTCCCTGCCACAAACTCCATTCCCTAGCCACTGACTCCATTCCTCTCCCCAACTCCTGTCTGAAGCTGAACCACACTGTTCGCAACCTTGGTGTCATATTTGACCCTGAAATGAGTTTCCGGCCACATATTTGCAGCATAACTAAGACCGCCCATTTCTACCTCCGTAACATTGCCCATCTCCGTCCCTGCCTCAGCTCATTCGCTGCTGAATCCCTCATCCATGCCTTTATTACCTCTAGACTTGACTATTCCAACGCACTCCTGGCTGGCCTCCTACATTCTACCCTACCCGCCTGTGCTTGCTGACCTACATTGGCTTCCAGTTAAGCAACGCCTCGATTTCAAAATTCTCATCCTTATTTTCAAATCCCTCCATGGCCTCACCTCTCCCTATCTCTGTAATCTCCTCCAGCCTTACAACCCCCCGAAATGTCTGCACTCCTCTAATTCTGCCCTCCTGAGCATCCCTGATTATAATCGCTCACCCATTGGTGGCCGTACCTTTTGTTGCCGAGGCCCCAAGCTCTGGAACTCCCTTCCGAAACCTCTCCGCCTCTCTTTCCTCTTTCAAAACACTCCTTAAAACCTACCTCTTATACCAAGAGTTTGGTCACCTGCCTTAATTTCTACTTATGCGGCTCGGTGTCAAATTTTTGTCGCATAATGCTCCTGTGAAGCGCCTTGGGACGGTTCACTATGTTAAAAGGTGCTATACAAATACAAGTTGTTGTTGTTGTTGTTGCATGCCTCTGTTTCAGCTTTAATGTCAGCCGACCGAGTTTCCCGGGCTTAGTGGTCCTGGCAGCAAAAGGGAGGCGAGGACTACAGCATTTTTCAGCACTGCTTGTGGACCAGGAGGAGCACGAGTGCTTCCCCGCGATGCCCACAAACAAACCTGTTAACCTCCCCAGTGATCGGAACCCCCCGGCCAACAATCTGATTTCCCCCGATATGCTCCATGGCCCGCGATCTTTCCCCCTCATCCTCTGATATCTCCGGCCCTCCATCCCCCAATCTCTCTGACACCCCCCCATCGATGTCCCCCCGATTTCCGTTCTCACCCCTCCATCAATGACCCCCCCGACCCTGATCGCTCCAGCGCCCCCCCATCAATGTTCCCCCTGTAATATAGAGCTCACTCTAGTAGACTACTGTGATAATGCAACTGCAACTGCAAACAGTAAGTCACATGATGTAATGAAGACATCTTGTGTGTGCTCTTTAGTGATGACGTAACAATATATATCACCACCCCGACTCTGATCTCTTCGCCCCCCCCCCGATCAATGTCCCCCGACCCTGATCTCTCCAACCCCCCCCGATCAATGTCACCCGACCCTGATCTCTCCAACCCCCCCCGATCAATGTCCCCCGACCCTGATCTCTCCAACCCCCCCCCGATCAATGTCCCCCGACCCTGATCTCTCCAACCCCCCCCGATCAATGTCCCCCGACCCTGATCTCTCCGCCCCGCCCCCAATCAATGTCCCCCGACCCTGATCTCTCCGCCCCGCCCCCAATCAATGTCCCCTGACCCTGATCTCTCCGCCCCGCCCCCAATCAATGTCCCCCGACCCTGATCTCTCCGCCCCTCCCCCCCCATCAATGTCCCCCGACCCGGATCTCTCCGCCCCTCCCCCCCATCAATGTCCCCCGACCCTGATCTCTCCGCCCCTCCCCCCCAATCAATGTCCCCGACCACTCCAATTCCCCCGACCCTGATCTCTCTGCCCCTCCCCCCCCAATCAATGTCCCCCGACCCTGATCTCTCCAACCCCCCCGACCCTGATCTCTCTGCCCCTCCCCCCAATGTCCCCCGACCCTGATCTCTCCACCCCTCCCCCCCAATCAATGTCCCCCGACCCTGATCTCTCTGCCCCCCCCCCAATCAATGTCCCCCGACCCTGATCTCTCCAACTCCCCCGACCCTGATCTCTCCGCCCCCTCCCCCCAATCAATGTCCCACCGACCCTGATCTCTCCACCTCCCCCCCCCAATCGATGTCCCCCGACCCTGATCTCTCCACCTCCCCCCCCCAATCGATGTCCCCCGACCCTGATCTCTCCACCTCCCCCCCCCCATCGATGTCCCCCGACCCTGATCTCTCCACCTCCCCCCCCCCCCATCGATGTCCCCCGACTCTGATCTCTTCGCCCCCCCGACTCTGATCTCTTCGCCCCCCCGACTCTGATCTCTTTGCACCCCCCGCCCCCATCAATGTCTCCCCGACTCTGATCTCTTTGCACCCCCCCCCCCCCCCATCAATGTCCCCCCGACCCTGATCTCTCCGCCCCCCACCCCTGGAGTCTCCGGGAATTGAAGACTAGTCTCCCGGCCACAGCTGCGAGCACCATTGGGAGAAAACTCATTTAAAAAACTGTGGTATTTTTTTTATTTTCGTTGAACACTTTCCTTCATTAGTTGTAAAATATTGAAGATGGGGAAAGCTTTTTGACTGACAGTCAAGAATCATTCAATCGGCTTTCAGATTGGCGTGGGAAGGCAGTGCGCTAGACTTGCCAATTCTGATTGGTCAATGCCGGGGATGGGGGAGGCAATGGAAAGCTGGTGGTCATCTACTGAAACCTCCAGGAATCCATGCAACCAAAGTTGTCAACCCAAGTCAGGCCACCAGGAGAGCTGTCCCACTCTTCTTTGAACAGTGGCATGAGATCTTTTTACACAGCCTGAAACAGGCAGATGGGGTCTCAGGTTAGCATCTCATCTGGAAAGCAACAACTCAGACTACGCAGCACTTCCTCCCTACTGCATTGGATGGATAGCATGGGAGTAAAGGGTTATGGGGAGTGGGCAGGGAAGTGGAGCGGAGCCATGGTCTTATTGAATAGCGGAGCAGGCTCGAGGGGCCGTATGGCCTACTCCTGTTCCTATTTCTTATGTTCTTATGTCCTTACGTTATGTAATTGTTCGTCACTTGTGTGGCGCCAATGTTACTTGCCACTTATCAGCCCAAGTCTGAATGATGTCCAGATCTTGTTACATGCGGGCACGGACTGTTCCACTGAGGAGTTGCGAATGGAACTGAACACTGAACACAGCGAATAGACCCACATCTGACCTTATGATGGAGGGAAGAACATTGATGAAGCAGCTGAAGATGGTTGGGCCTAGGACACTGCCCTGAAGAACTCCTGCAGTGATGTCCTGGGGCTGTAATGATTGACCTCCAACAACCACAACCATCTTCCTTTGTGCTAGGTATGACACCAGCCAGTGGAGAGTTTTCCCCGATTCCCATTGACTTCAGTTTTACTCTGGCTCCTTGATGCCACACTCGGTCAAATGTCAAGGACAGTCACTCTCGCCTCATCTCTGGAATTCAGATTTCCATGGCGTTAACCGGCAGGACGATACATTTTTACGCCCCTAAAAAGTTTCAAACGCATTTTGCATCAGGGCCACTCCCCGCTGCATAACTCCCAGTTAACACCTAACACCAGCGTTATCAGCATACGTTATAGCAACCGAATTTCAATCCCTATGTGGTGTGTAATGTTCATTTATTTATACAAATTTAAGGAATGGACACGTTGAATATTACAGACTTTTAATACATTAGCTAAATATCCTGAAATGAAATTCCGGCATTTCTCACCATGATACCCTCTGCCAACAAAAACAAGTAGCTTGCCAAAGACAGGATAATAGTGAGCACTTACTCCTCGCCCAGCACAAACTCCACTTATACATACCTGTATTATAAATCACATTAATTTTACTACGTTAAACGCGCTATATAATTACACCTTGTGGCTGTGTTGTTCGTGTATAGCCAAATTCTTAAAATGTCACAAGGTGAGATTAGATCTGGTCTGTAACATGTTGCAAATTAAATGATATGGAGAAGAGATTAAAAAAATGTCCTAGGCAAAGAGCCTCTTCAGGCGATAATCAAAAGACTGTGAATGCAAAGGATTACTAGAAAGGTTGTTAGAAAAAGGAGAATGAGGTGAATAGAACAATTAGCAAAGAATCGATAATAAAAAGCTAAATACTAGGGATGCTGGAAATCGGAAATAAATATATTAAGCAAACGTTTCCTAGTTCTCAAGCTTGTTTAAAAGGTGTCTGAACAGATTATCCTGTAAAAAAAAATATATTTAGCCCATTATGAGGCAAAAGTCTAACTTAACCACTACTATTGTCCCACCTAATCTGTTTTTAATGAGTTTATTTCCTCCTTACCTACTCTCTATCTTGATGTACATAAAAATGTTGATATCCTTGATATTATATGCATTATTTGACATACTTCCATTTTTCCCTTTTTTTTAAATTCATCTTGGTTTCCTTGTATTGCTTTCTATAACCCTCCCTCTCCTCAATTTTGCCATGATGCTATGCCCTTACATAAACCACCACCTTTTGTTTAATGCTGGCCCTCTCATACATCAATGTACTCAAAATATCCCCTTTTGGCTTTCAGAGACATAGGCACGGAAATTATGACGTCCTGGGCCCGTACAAAGTTTTTACAGACCCGGGAAGGCATCAGAAAGGCCAGTTTTTAAGCACGCAATGCGCATGAGCTGAAAACCATCTTTTCCAATCTGTCAAGCTGGAGCCTGACAGATCACAGCCAGATCGGTAGCAAGGACATTTGTACAGGCAAGATCGCGATATTTACCCATACCTTGCCTGGCAAATGTCCTCAAAAATCTTGCGTCTGAAAAAGCAGGCGCATAGCCCACTGTTATAGGCGCAAGTGTTTTAAAACACACAAACAATTGTAAAATAAAATTATAAACACAGCTTATTGTTAAAAACCCTCCCTGCTACAGTGAATTTATTTTTAACCATAATTAAAAAACTTTTTTTTTTTTAAATCAGGAAAATATTTTATTTTTATAGAACATAATAACTTTAATTTCAATTAATTTTAAATGTGTGTTTTTTAAAATTTATTATTTTGTGTGGTGGTTTTGTTCCCATGAGAACTCGTAGATACGTGAGTCTCAGTGCTATTAATGGGAACCTGTAAACTACCTACCTGATTGCATCCTCTGCGTCGGAACCCTCTGGGCGGGAGGAGAAGGCCCCCCAACAGAAATCAGGGTGCCTCCTAGACCATCAGGTAAATTCGTAAAAAATCTCCAGCGAGGAGGCAACTGCCCACAGGAAAACCCCCAGAGGAATTTCTGCCCCTTATACTTGCTTTGTGACCCACTAATTATCTTCTTGAATAAATTCCTCCATTAGGAACATAGGAACAGGAGTGCGTCATTGAGCCCCTCAAGCCTGTTCAGCCATTCAATGAGATCATGGCTGATCTGTGACCTAACTCCATATACCCGCCTTTGGCCCATATCCCTAAATACCATTGGTTAACAAAAATCTTACAATCTCAGATTTAAAATTAACAATCATCATTATCATAGGCAGTCCCTCGAAACAAGGATGACTTGCTTCCACGCCAAGAATGGATGAGTTCACAGGTGCTTCAATGATATTCCGGATCCCGAACTACATCCTGAAGGGTGGAAGACGCCTGTGCGTGGATTTTTTTGCACCCCAGCCACCACACAATAATCCAGCATCAATTGTTGTGTGGAGATGTTTTCTAATTTCACTCCTGAGGGGCCTGGCTCTAATGTTTAGACTATGCCCTCTAAGTCCTAGAATCCCCAACCAACTGAAATAGTTTCTATTTACCCTATCTGTTCCCCTTAATATCTTGAAAATTTTGATCAGATCACCCCTTAATCTTCTAAATTCGACAGAATACATTATTTGTGTAATCTCTTCTCGTAATTTCACCCTTGGGGTCCGGGTATCGTTCTGGTAAACCTACACTGCACTCCCTCCAAGACCAATATATCCTTCCTCAGTTGTGGTGCCCAGAACTGCTCACAGTGCTCCAGGTGTGGTCTAACCAGGGCTTTGTGTAGCTGCAGCATAACTTCTACCCCCCATAAAGGCCAACATTCCATTAGCCTTTTTGATGGCTTTCTGTACCTGTTCATGACATTTTAATGATCTACATACCTGGACCCCCAAAACTCTTTGGACCTCCACTGTTTTCAGCTTTTCATCATTTAGAAAGTTCCCTGTTCTATGCTTTTTAGGTCCAAAGTGGATGACCTCACATTTGCCTACATTGAAATCCATTTGCTACAGTTTTGCCCATTCACTTAATCTATCGATATCCCTTTGTCATTTTATATTTTCATCAACCCTGCCTACAATGCCGCCTACATTTGTGACATCGGCAAATTTGGATATGTGGCTTTCTATTCCGTTACCCAAGTCGTTAATAAATACTGTGAATAGTTGAGGCCCCATTACAGACCCCTACAGGACCCCACTAGTCACATCCTGCCAATTAGAGTACCTGCCCATTATCCCTATTCTCTGTCTCCTGCCGCTCAGCCAATTTCCTAACCAGGTCAATAATTTTCCCTCAATTCCATGGGCTTCAACTTTCTCATGAGAAACATTATCAAATGCCTTCTGGAAGTCCATATAAATAACATTCATAGACATTCGCCCATCCACTACTAGAGTCACTTCAAAAAAATTCCATCATGTCCTACCTTTCACAAATCCATGCTGGCTCTCTCTGATCAGCTGAAAATGTTCAAGGTATTCATTCAGTCACCCTATCTTTAATTATAGACCAGTAATTTCCTGACAACAGATATTAGGCTAACTGGTCTATAATTCCTTGGTTACCCACTCGCCATTCTTAAATAGCAGAGTGACAAGCGCAATTTTCCAATCGAAAGGAACGGTTCCTGAATCGAGAGAACTTTAGATGATTTTATTTATTTGATCATGGGATGTGGGATTCCATTTGGAGTATACAAAATATACGGTCATTTTCAATAGCCAAAATTATCAACTCAGTGGGAAGCATATCATATCACATTCTATATGCGCAGTAGCCTCAGATGAATTACTAAAAATGTTTGACCTGAAACTTGAATTCCTGAACACGATGACAAATGATCAACCATAGCCACCAAAAGCTCGTTCGCACGCATCAACTCCACAACCGGATGGCATGCATCTCCATTTATAACTAATTACTACCTTGAAGGTAAAGTGTATATTTTTATTGGCAAGGTTGACTGATGAGATTCTTTAAAATTTATATTTTTAATTAATTCATGGCATGCAAGCATCTTTGGCAAGGCCAGCATGTATTGTCCTTCCCTAATTGCCTTTGAGCAGGTGGTGGTGAGTTACTGCAGTGTGTGGGGCAAAGGTACCCCCACAATGCTGTTAGCGAGTTCCAGGATTTTGACCCAGCGACAATTAAGAAATGGCTATATATTTCCAAATGAGGGTGGTGTGTGACTGAGGGGAACTTGGAGACGATGGTGTTCCCATGCGCCTGCTGCCCTTGTCCTTCTAGGTGGTAGAGGTCGCGGGTTTGGGAGGTCCTGCCGAAGAAGTCTTGCCAAGTTGGTGCAGTGCATCTTGTAGATGGTACACACTGCAGCCACGGTGCGCCGGTGGTGGAGGGAGTGAATGTTGAAGGTGGTGGACGGGGTGCTGATCAAGCAGGCTGCCGAATCCCCCAACAACATCCACATCCTGGGGGTCACCATTGACCAGAAACTTAACTGGACCAGCCACATAAATACTGTGGCTACACGGGCAGGTCAGAGGCTGGGTATTCTGTGGTGAGTGTCTCACCTCCTGACTCCCCAAAGCCTTTCAACCATCTACAAGGCACAAGTCAGGAGTGTGATAGAAGATACTTCATTTGCCTGAATTAGCGCAGCTCCAACACTCAAGCAACTCCAGGACAAAGCAGCACGCTTGATCAACGCCCCATCCAGCAAACTTAACATTCACTCCCTCCACCACCGGCGCACCGTGGCTGCAGTGTGTACCATCTACAAGATGCACTGCAGCAACTCGCCAAGGCTTCTTCGGCAGCACCTCCCAAACCCATGACCTCTACCACCTAGAAGGACAAGGGCAGCAGGCGCATGGGAACACCATCACCTCCACTTTCCCCTCCAAGTCACAAACCATCCTGACTTGATGTATATTGCCGTTCCTTCATTGTCGCCGGACAAAAATCCTGGAACTCCCTCCCCAACAGCACTGTGGGAGCACCTTCACCACACGGACTGTAGCGGTTCAAGGTGACAGCTCACCACCACCCTCTCAAGGGCAATAAATGCTGGCCTCGCCGGCGACACCTACATCCTATGAACGAATAAATAATTTCCCCCCCCAAATTAGGGGTTCTGTAGTACAACCCATTAATGTAAGAACTCCTTTTTTCTCTATTATAATCCTGATGTTTATTTTCTACTCCTGTCCAGTTTGCTGCCAAGTTTCTTAAGAGCTATTAAATCTATGTCTTCCTGTGATAGAATTGCTTCCAACTCACTTTATTTTACACTGATGCAAAACATGCACTTTACCCTTTAAAAAAATTGAAGCTACACTTTTTCCCTTGATTTTTTTAAAATCCATGCTGCTTTGTTCAGTCTTTTCCCTGCTTATAACTGGTCAATTTTCCTCCAGTGCACCCTTTAGTGGGCAAAAATTTGCAGATGGAGTAAAATGTGAGGTTATACTCTTTGGCAGAAATAATAGAAAAGCAAATTATAATTTAAATGGAGAAAAATTGCAAAATGCTGCAGTACAGAGGGACCGGGGGGGGGGGGGGGGGGGGTCCTTGAGCATGAAACACAAAAAGTTAGTATGCAGGTACAGCAAGTAATCAGGAAGGCAAATGGAATGTTGGCCTTTATTGCAAGGGGGATAGAGTATAAAAGCAAAGAAGTCCTGCTACAACTGTACAGGGTATTGGTGAGGCCACACCTGGAGTACTGCGTAGTTTTGTTTTCTGTATTTAAGGAAGGATATATTTGCATTGGAGGCTGTTCAGAGAAGGTTCACTAGGTTGATTCCGGAGATGAGGGGGCTGACTTATGAAGATAGGTTGGGCCTGTACTCATTAGAGTTCAGAAGAATGAGGTGATCTTAGTGAAATTGCAAGATAATGAGGGGGCTCTACAAGGTGGATGCAGAGGCGCTTGCGTCTGCACACAGAGACTGAACTCCAAGTATTGATCAACATCTTCAAGGCGTACGAAAGCATGGGCCTTACACTAAACATCCAGAGACGACAACCCCCCCCCCCAGTCATCAAGATCCACGGCGCAGCCCTGGACAACGTGGACCATTACCCATACCTCGGAAGCCTATCAGCAAGAGCAGACATCAACCACGAGGTTCAACACCGCCTCCAGTGCGCCAGCGCAGCCTACGGCCACCTGAGGAAAAGAGTGTTTGAAGATCAGGCCCTCAAATCTGCCACCAAGTTCATGGTCTACAGGGCTGCAGTGATGTGATACCCGCCTTCCTGTATAACTCGAGACATGGACCATATGCAGTAGAAACCTCAAATCGCTGGAGAAATATCAACGATGCCTCTGCAAGATCCTGCAAAACCCCTGGGAGGACAGACGCACCAATGTTAGCGTCCTCAATCAGGCCAACATCCCCAGCATCGAAGCACTGACCACACTCTACCAGCTCTGCTGGGCGGGCCACACTGTTCGCATGTCCAACACAAGACTCCCAAAGCAAGCGCTCTACTCGGAACTCCTACTCAGCAAGCGAGCCCAAGATGGGCAGAGGAAACGTTTCAAGGACACCTTCAAAGCCTCCTTGATAAAATGCAACATCCCCACCAACACCTGAGAGTCCCTGGCCAAAGACCGCCCCAAGTGGAGGAAGTGCATCGGGGAGGGCGCTGAGCACCAAGTCTCGTCGGCGAGAGCATGCAGAAACCAAGTGCAGGCAGCGGAAGGAGCGTGTGGCAAACCAGTCCCACCCACCCTTTCCTTCAACTACTGTCTGTCCCATCTGCGACAGAGCCTGTAATTATCGTATTGGACTGTTCAGTTACCTCAGAGCTCACTTTTAGAGTGGAAGCAAGTCTTCCTCGATTTCGAGGGATTGCCTATGATTTCCACTCATAAGGGAAACTAAAACTAGGGGACATAATCTTAGAATAAGGGGTCGCTCATTTAAAACTGAGATGAGGAGACATTTCTTCTGAGGGTTATAAATCTGTGGAATTCTCTGCCCCAGAGAGCTGTGGAGGCTGGGTCATTGAAGATTTAAAGCAGAGATCGACAGATTTTTGAGCAATAAGGGTTATGGGGAGCAGGCAGGTTAGTGGAGCAGAGTCCATGATCAGATCAGCCATGATCTTATTGAATGGCAAAGCAGGCTCGAGGGGCCAAATGGCCTACTCCGGTTCCTATTTCTTATATTTATTCCTTCTGCTTGCTGTTTAAATTTGTATTCATCTATTTCTACGTTCTCTACCTGTTCTTCCCCATTGCTTTTAATTTCTGTGCCCCCTTCCTTCTCCGTTTAAATGACACTTCAGATACCTAGTCATTCATTTGCAAATTCATTAGCTCTGCTTGTTCAGATGTTGCCCATCCTCACTGAATGACTTCTATCTTCCCCAGAACTGGTAGCAATGCCTCCTAAAACAGAACCCCGCTTCTTGACACCACCTCTTTAGCCCATGTTGGGCTCCCTATGCCAGCATGTGGCTGGGGGAGTAAACCAGAGATGACTGCCCTGGAAGTCCTAGACTTCAGGCCATTCCTTTCTTGTATCATTGGTCCCCATATGGACCATGACGATGGGCTGCTCCCTCACCCCCCCCCCCCCTTCCATAGTTTCCCCCACTCTCTGAAACATCACATACCTTTGTAGCTGGGAGGCAACAAAGTATCCAAAAAGTGTTAGCTGTGGCTCAGTGAGTTGCACACTCACCTGAGTCAGAAGGTCATGGGTTCAAGTCCCACTCCAGAGACATGAGCACATAAATCTAGGTTGACACTCCCAGCAGTGCTGAGGGGAGTGCTGCACTTTCGGAGATGCCATCTTTTGGATGAGACCTTAAACGGAGATCCCGTCTGCTCTCATGGTACTATTTCGAGGAGATGGGAAGTTATCCCCGGTATCCTGGTCAATGTTTATCCCTCAATCAACGTAACAAAACAGATTATATCTGGACATCATCACGTTGCTGTTTATGGGAGCTTGCTGTGCACAAATTGACTGCTAAGTTTACAACAGTGACTACAATCCAAAAGTACTTCATTGGCTGTAAAGCACTTTGAGACATCCAGTGGTCGGGAAAGGCGCTACATAAATGCAAGTCTTTCTTTTATGACTCAGTCTAGACTGCAAGTGTCCCCCCCCTCTATCGAGTCTATTACTACCGGTGCTTCAAACTTGAGGATAACTAGCTCTGGGCATTCTGGCACAACCCTATCCCTCCTCATTTCTCCAACCCATGGATAGACACCTCCACTTCACCAGCTCCCCCTCTCGCAGTGGCCAGACGACTTCCCCCAAAAAATTCCACTCCCTCCCTGATGTCTTGGACTGGCTCCAATTCTGCCTCCAGTTCAAAGACCTGGAGCTCAAGTCATTTCAGTTGGAGACACTGCCCACGGATGAGTTTGTCCCGAGTCAACATCTGCTACTTAAAGCTCCCACATCCTGCAGGAACTGCCATCACTGTCCCTTCCTGTGCTGTCATTCTGGCTAGAAATGTTACATTTAAGTTTAAAGTTTATATTCTTTATCTACTTATTTCAATTATTACTTGGCTCCTCTTCATTCCCATCCTAGCCAAATTCCCATTTCAGAAGTAATGTTCTTACTGTTCCCAACTCAACTCAAGTTGCCAGTTCACTTTGTGGTATTGAATTAGCTAGGGTAGAGGCTGACGAGTTCTGGGAATGATAGTAGACTCACTTACAGTAACCAGTCGTTGCAAGCAGCATACAGAATCAGCTGTATCAAGTCCAAATCATCCTGTTCAGAGTGCTATACAATTTGGTCAGAGACATAAGGGAATGATTTAAGACATAGAAGCTATACAGAGAAGGGCTACAATGGCGGTCCCCAGTCTGAATGACTTGAGGACAGATTAAAAAAAGACTTGCACTCTTCAGCTTTGAAAGATCAATGTGAGGGAGCCCGAATTAGGCATACAAGATGCTAAATGAACTTGAAAAGTTTAATCCAGAGCACCATTTCAAGTTAAACATAATCTCAGGACAAGGAACACAATGTACAAGCTGGTAAAAGACAAGTTCAAGATTGACGTGAGGAAGCACTCCTTTACAAGAGCAGCTAATATCCAGTCTTAAATATTATAGGAAGCGGCTGGTCTTACAAACTTGATGCACGCTTGGCAGCACTTTGATTCACTCAAATTTAAACAATACCGGTGACCAGAGCATTGTGCTGACTACAGAGAACTAGCCTGGAACCTTACACTTCGGTGGGCTGAATAGAAGACTTAGAAAACAAGCCGATTGACGAGAAAAGTCTTTGCCCCAAAACTAGCCTGCAATTTTTGCCACAACCTTAGAATAGTGCTCCCATTTCTCAAAAAAGCCATCCTTTTGGCCTCTGAAGGGAACGGCCAATTGATTTAGAATAAAGCAGTCACGTCCTGTGGATTGGCATGCATCAAGAGCTCAGCTGACTCTACCCAAACTGCACATCCGCACAGAGGAGCCAGTCTTAAGTGTGTACCGGGGTAGTTTAAAAGATCTTTATGAACTCTACCCTATGTAATTTGTCTTCAACTGTCAGATGTCTCTGCATAAGTAATGAGATTGCACAACTCAAAACACATTAATTTGCATGACTACGTTGAAGAATTTGGCACCACACGGTAGCAAAAGTCGAGATGCAATCTTCCTGCTGGGTGCTTTTGTGTTAACACTTTGAAAGGCATGAGTCAGATAAAAACAAATAAAAGAACTGACGGAAAATATGAACATTAAACAGAAGCCGCCAGGGGAATAGAAATGCTTTGTATTCAAAGAATGAGGAAGCTACATGGTTGGCAAATCTAAAATTCTTCCTCATTCATTCAATGTCTAAACATAGATAAGCGGGTTCAACACTCACGATGACTAGGAATATGGATCCAGTAGATTAGTGGCTAAGTTACAGGGGTCCTTCATTGAAACACCTGTGAACTCATCCCTTTTTGGTGTGGAAGCAAGTCACCCTCGATACAAGGGACTGCCCAAGAAAAATAAGCTAGAGGCTTGGACTAATGATCCGGAGAATGTTTAAATTCCACCACGGCAGCCGAGGAAGTTAAATTCAGTTAATTAAATAAAATCTGGAATTTTTAAAAAGCTAGCATCAGTAATGGTGACCATGAAACTACCAGATTGTCTTAAAAATCCATCTGGTTCACTAATGTCCTTTAGGGAAGGAAATCTGCCGTCCTTACCTGGTCTGGTCTATATGTGACTCTAGACCCACAGCAATGTGGTTGGCTCTTAACTGCCTTCTGAAATGGTGGCTCACCACCACCTTCTCAACGGCAATTAGGGATGGGCAATAAATACCGGCAATGCCCGCATGAATAAAAAAAAAAAATGGAAGCAGCAACACCCCGACCATCTTGGACCATCAGATCAAAGATGGTAAGGCTTTGTGAAAGCACCATCAGGTATGGTACGTGGCCATATAAGCCAGAAATTGCCAGTTTGATTCCCAAATTAATGGTTGAGGCAATGTAACTAGCCGCAGAGATCCTGGACTAGGAAAGGGAAGGGACCACAAAAAATAAATTCCTGCTACAAAAGGGCTTGTGTGGACATGGAGCTTAATAGTGATTCTCCCCATTGGTGATTAGCCAGCCAATACTCACTGTCCAGACTCACACTATCAGTGGCCACTTGAGTAAATTTATGAACGCTGCAAGCAGCTGTAAGGCTCAAGGTGAGGATGGGGGGGGGAGGGGAAATAACTGAAGAACAGCAGGGACATACTCCACCAGCCCTAATGGATTTATCAAATAAATCAAACCGCTGCCCAGATTGGATCTTTTCAAAGCAAGGAATTTAAAATTGCGCAGAATAAAATTGCACAGAAGCAGGACTTCAAAATGGGTGCCTTGTTCCTGGCCTAAACAAGTACGTTCAAGCTCCTAGGGTGCCTTTTGTGGACCTGAATGCCATCTCACCCAGTGTAGAACAAGTTGCAAATATCATAAAACAGTTTGTGCCGGTCAATGGTTCAAGCAGCAGTTTTGGTGCAGCAATTAGCCTCAAGTCAATGGTCTGGAAAAGGGAGGGGTGCAAATGAGCCTGGGTTGCCTCTTCTGATTGCCAATCAGCGAGTTTGTATAGGATTGGATGAGAGCAGGAACAAACTTGGCCTTGATGTAACATGATCAAACAGTTTCTTCAAATGAAATAGGGACTGAAAATATCAGCATCCTGAAGTTCTTTTTCTTCTCGTTAAGTCCTGCCAGATGAACTGCGAGAGGCTTCCCGCCGTGCCAGCATGTGGCTGACGTCTCACTTTTTAGCAGTTCTGCTGACCAAGGCTCTGCTCGGTAAGAAATTGATTTGCAGCTTGGAAGCAAAACAAAGCAAACTTTGGATTTATTAAAACAGGGACTTTATTCTGCTGTAGTTACAAATGGAAAAGCAACAGTTTTTGTTGTTAAAAAATGGCTGCTAGTCACACAGCAGTCTCAAAAGCGCTTGCAAAAACACCCAGCACCCCCCACCCCGAGAAAACCCTAACATTTTAATGTACAAAACTATATTTACAAGAGGAAGTTCCAGTCCTTTCAAATAGTGAAGGAAATGTCGGCTGAGTGAACAGTGGGAGGGCTGGCGTGACCACTCTCTGCTACGGGTACCTTTTGGCATTGTGTAACACCATAAGTAAAGGCGGACACGGCGTAGACTCCCGGCGCTCCTAGAACGCATAACGTGTTCGGATATCTTCCAGTTTTTTGGACACCTCAGCGGGTGTTCTGTCCAGCTCCTCTGCCACGCTCTTCTGTTTGTTGGGATCCATCGAGTTAAACTGTTCACAAAGGTCGCCGTCGATTACATTCTAGAAGAGAAGCAAACATATATATCAGCTGTGCTGGCTTGCTCGACATTTATATATTTGTATGCAACAAGCAAAGGCCATAAACTTGGAATAAAGCACAAAACAAGAGCTGAGATTAAGCTGCAAGCCTCAAGCACTAATCAGTTTGAGTCAACACTAGGAATACTGGAACAGGGATATGGTAATACTCAATTTTGGACATCTTTTCCCCCCACCAATTTCACACTCCCTCCTTCCAAACAAGCTGGCTCCTTGCTGGGGTATGTATGGCCCCATGAGCTGCAATAGCAATTGCTCAGTTCCACATCCATAGGTTACCCTACATCTGTTTCAAATTAAAACTGTACGACACAAAGAATAATACCGTAGACACTTGGAAGACATAACCAGACAAAACAGATTTTTTTTCTGGACAAAATCTTCATTATAAAAAGTGCCTATTCTCTCATGGTCAATTAGGTTTACCCTTACGGGTGAGGGGGAAGGAGAGAACCTCAACCAGCAAACCCCCTCACCCTCCTGCCCCCCAAAAATTAAACATTTAAATGTACAAAACTATATTTACAAGAGAAAGTTCCAGGCCGTTCAAATAGTGATGGGAAGTTTGGCAGAGTGAACGGTGGGAATCTACATGCCACAGGAAAATCAGCCATGGGCATCGCTAGTAACCATTTACAAACTGTTTATATATTGCATCGGTGTTAATTTACCTGACACTGCTGTTTTCAATCATTTCTATCTATGATTGTAACCAGTAATAAATCTGTCACACTGTTTGCGTTTGAAAAGGATGTGTTTTCTTTCAGTCTGCAGTTGGGCAATCTCAGCTCTTGTAGCAATTATATAATGCTCTGTAGGCACAGGCTTCTCAAGGGAGTGCAGCTCCTCAGGGGGGGGGGGGGGTATTTATATTTTCTTAAAACATGAAACACTGACTTTTAAACCATTGCAAATAGATTCTGCGCCCCACTCGTGTAAATTTTCCATCTTAATAGCACTGATTGGTTTCCATACTGCCTGCTCATTCATCATCAATATGCCAGACAGTATTCACATGAAGGAAAACAACTTAAGACTAAAGGATCCTGCTGACTGGTTGATAAGCACCACCCAAGCTGCATGTACCTGAACCATATAGATTGGAACAAAGATAAACAACATTGAAAATGCACAATTTAAAATAGTTAAAAAATAGTTTTGACAAAAATCTGTCTTTACAGGGGCTATAACTCATAGGAAGTACACAATGATCAACAGAATGAGGAGGCTACCACCTTGCTAAAATGTTGTGCAAGTTTTTAAAAGGTATAAATCTCTTAATACACCACTAGAGACATCCCAGGATGATAGGATGGTGTGAATTTCCTCAAACTCAACCTTCATTTGGGTCAGTGTATGTGTACACACCGAGTAATTGACCTATGCTGCCTT